>NC_056725.1:1893442459-1893556789 GCF_019279795.1 Protopterus annectens
AAAGTTGATAGAATAATAGGGTTGGGGTTACCACCTGTCCACCTTTGCGAGGGACACTCCTCTTTGGGCAGTTGTGTCCTGCAAAATAAATGTAATTATGGCAAATGTCCTGTGATTTAGGGCAAAGATTTCCTATATTGTCTGTAGTAGTTGCATAAAACAATTATTTTGTAGCTGAAACACCTAAATGTTATAAGTAACAGTATAAGCAACTATAATGCTACAAGAATAACCTTTTATTTAGGCAAAACAGTGAAGTACTCCCCTTTCTACTGGCTGTGGGTATGTGTTGCCCTGCAAAGTCTGATGTCTCTACATACAGGTCCTATAGGGTTGCCACCTTTCCAAATGGCCAAAGTGGGACATGTTCTGTAGAAATGTCAGACTTTCCAAGACAAAACATACCTACAGCCTTGCATTTACCTTATTCCATAAGGAAACCAATAACTTCCAGAGAGAGATCCAGGAGTTGGGACAAGCGCAAAAGGACTCTTTCGGAAGAGAACGGACAACAAAGACGACGACACAAGCAGTAAATGACTTTTCTTCTTTTTTATTTTTTAATTTGTCTAGCTATGCATTAAGTAAATCTGATATTAGCCTCCTTAACAGAGGTTTATCATTTGTACCTTCGCAAGCAAGTTGCCTACAGGATATTTTGATAGATATAAGAATGTTTAGTCGTAAATTAGCACTTAAATTGATGTTTTATAATGAAGCAAATAATTTTGAAGAGAACAAAAGTGATGATTTATGTTGTAAAAGGAAAAGTATGTACTGTCCACCATTACCAAGCCATGTAGATTGCTTTGTAAAGTTATGCGAAAAAAGTTTTTATGATTATTTTTATCAAGGTAACAGAAAATGTTTATATTTCAATATGAATAGAGATGAAAGATTGTTATTACAAGAATTAACAGGAGAACCTTCTATCATTATCAGACCGGCAGATAAAGGGGGAGGCATAGTGATACTAGATACTGAACAATACAATGCATCCATGATATTAATGTTAAGTGATCAGGATACTTATATGGAAATCTCTTACAAATTGTTGTCTGAAATACTAAATAGAATAAAGAATGAGTTATACGACATGTTAATGTGTCGCCAGATCAGTAAAGAACTATATGACTTCTTCTATGTAGAATTTCCACAGATACCACACATAAAAGCACTACCTAAAATGCATAAGGAAGTACTTCCACCTCCTCTCAGGCCCATTGTAGATGGTGAAGGATGGGCCACACAAAATATCTCTATATTTATAGAAAAGAGTTTAAGGCCCATTATGAATCAGATTCCCACCATATTAAGAGATAGTTACCAGTTGCTAGAGATGTTGGACAGTCTAGATGCAGAGTTAACACCTGGGGTTCATATGCTAATTACCCTGGATATACAAAGTCTTTTTACAAGCATCCCTAATGATTACGGGATACAGAGTATTAGGGAGTTACTTCTACTCTATCCTGAAATTAGTAGGAACAAGAACATATTAATATGTCAGTTGTTAGATATGGTTCTTTCCAATAATGTTTTTTCCTTTTCCAACCACATTTATCTACAAAAGTGGGGTGTTGCGATGGGCACACCCTGCGCTAACACCTACGCTAATTTGGTTGTGAATTGGTGGGAAAGAGAACATTTATTTAGTCATCATCTATTTAAGAACATTATTATGTATTCGAGATTTGTAGATGACATCATAATCATTTGGGAGGGTACAAGGGAGCAGTTCTCCAGCTTGTTACAACACATGGAAAACACCACAAGCTTCCTTAAATTTACCATGGAAGCATCTTACACAGAAATTAATTTTTTAGATTTGAATCTAAAGATAGAAGAAGGAAAGATTATATCTAGTATATATAGGAAAAGTTGCTGGAAGAATACTCTACTTAGCTTTGATAGCATGCACCCCAGGCATGTCTTTAGAGGCATAGTTAAAAGTCAGTTCATCAGACGAAGTAAACTCTGCAGAAGACAGTCAGATCTTGTGTTAGAAGCACAGGTGATGGAACAACTGTTCTTAGAAAGAGGATATGACAAAAAAATGGTAAGGGAAACTAAAGAGCAGATACTCAAAGATAGGGATAGGCCTCTATTGGAGAGGAGTGGTTGGAAATTTTACAATAATAATAGGAAAAGATCTAACTCAAAATTTAAAGAAAGGGTGCAGTTCCTGACCACTTATACTAATGATAATAAGAAAATCACACAAATTATAGGACAGCATTGGCCAGTATTAACGGTGGATGAGAGAACAATGAAATTAATAGGAGAAACTCCAGGATTCATTTATAGAAATAACAAGAACCTGAAAAGGTTGTTATGTAAGACATATAAGAAAGAGATGAACTTAGTTCCGAGGTTGGGTATTAATCTAGGAACTTTTGCATGTAATAAATGTAATATGTGTCAGTTTATTACCAAGGTCCAGGAGTTTGTACATCCAACCTTGAAATATGAGTTTAAACCTAGTTCCTATGCCTCATGTAATACATGTAATGTTATTTATCTAGCAACATGCGAAACTTGCACAGCATTCTACATAGGACTTACGAAAAGAGAATTTAGAAAGAGAATATATAATCACATATACGATATAAAGAAAAATAATGAAACTAATGCATTGGCCAAACATATAAAGCAAAATGTAACACACAGCTTTAAGTTCAGGATATTACAAGTTATTGAAAAAGATATGAATGGAGGGGAATCAGTGAATGTACTGGAACAAAGGGAATTACATTGGATCCTGAAGATGAGAGCACACCACCCTCCGGGTCTGAATCAGTATGTTCCCATGAGACCCATATTAAGATAATACTAGCTTATAAAGGCTAGATGGGGTTGGCCTTTACAATTTGGTTATCATAGACTATGTGAGATTATATATAAGAAAATTGTTTTTATGGGTTGACATTTTATACATACATATACTTCCCAGGATTCTTTGCCATGATAAATAATTAAGTATACCCACATTTATATGGTAGTATTGAAGACATGAGAAGTCTAAATATCTCTCCATACATCTGATTATTCACTACACATATTCATTCTTTTTCATATAGATATCTATATATATATGCATACAGGTTTTGAGGTAATATTTATAGACTATACACAAGATATGGTGTCAATGTTTTATATCGAATTCATATGTATGTTTACAGGGCTGGTTGCAATCATTTTTATTGTTATTTCTCATTTTTATTGTATTTTATTTCATACACTTAGATGTGATATAAGATATATAGGTAGCTAATACAAACATAATGTATACATATATAAGATGCGCATATACAGTAACTATGAGAGGTAGTATGATGGTTTTATACATAGTCATACTATTGATTTATTTATATATTCATCAGTATATACATATATGTTGGTCTGATAATGGGCCAACACGGATATGCTTGATAGGTATTACTATACATTATTATAGTTATACAGACATTTACATATTTATGAGAAACAATATTAAGTACTATGCACTTTATTGCAATAATTTATTTTTATACATATGCACATATACAGATATCTATTTATTTATTTATTTATTTACTTATCTATTTATTGGTCTATTGATGTATGAATTGATATATAGAAATTGATATATGTTTATATGTGGGTTATGCAAGATGTATAAGATACAAATATAAAATCGAAATATTAATAAATGAGGCTTTTGACTTGCGATATGGGTTTATTACATAAGGAATATTTTAAGATTTATTAATGCATTTTTGCTGGATTGCTTTATTTCATTTTCTTTTGATATATATGTTATTATTTTTATTAATTGATTCTATTTTATGCATTTATTGTGTTAAGACAGACTATATATATATTTTGATTAATATATGCTGTCATTTGATCTATAAGTATGTATTTTTTCTATATATGTATAAGATGATAGATACAATATTGCAGAATAGATTCAAAATGCATTGAGTTTAAATAAAGCTCTGAATGTGACTTTAAGAGCTAGTTATACTGTTTAACAGAGATAGGTGTTTTTAATTAATGAGATAATTGTATTAATTAAGGGTTGAAGAACACTATTTAAACTGAGCTGCTTTAATATAGAATGAAATCTGATGAAGCGTATCAAGGATACGTGAAAGTGCTCATTTCGTTGTTTCTGCTTGCTGGAATAAAGAAGAAGTTTAAGTTTTACTCTGGACTGGTGATTACTCTATTACAACGTAACTGCTACAGCCGTTTTGTTCTGGTTCACTTGTGTTCTTTTCTGCATATGTATTTATATATGTATGTATATTTTTATACCTTAAGTGTTATTATTTGGTGTATTAATTTTAACATGGAATTGATTGGCTGACACCATGATGCATCACTATTTAAATGAAGTTTTAACTGCTATAATTTGTCTGATGAAGCAGAGAGGACTGCGAAAGCGCTCACATTTGTTTCTAAATAAAGAGTTACATGCCGTATGTATCCAGCGAGTTTTATTTTACTTATTGCTTCTTCTTTATTATCGCTGGTTACTTCATCCAGAGTCAAGGACTTTATTTCTGTAAATGTATCTGTAATTTTTCTTTGTGGAGCTTTTCTCCCCAGGCCTCTGCTGAAAAGGGCCTTTTCGGCTCAGTCAGACACCCCCGGTTAACAAATGTAAAATAAAATAAATAAATAAATTTGTAGGTGGGTGACATCATCAGCCTTGCAAAAGGTGGGTATAAGAAATGTATGGAGTGTGAGCAGTCTAAAAGCATTACATAGTCCTCAGGCAGGCAGGGACACACACACACACAACAAGTGTGGGATTAGAACACTGACCTAATCACATTATTACACTACAGCATTACACAGTTACAGAACATGCTACCAAGATTACTGGGACAGAGCATTCCCAGAGGTGTATTTGTAGATGGGTGACATCATCAGCCTTGCCAAAGGTGGGTATAAGAATTGTATGGAGTGTGAGCAGTCTAAAAGCATTACTCAGTCCTCAGGCAAACACACACGGCAAGTGTGGGATTAGAACACCAACCTAATTATTTTATTATACTACAGCATTACACAGTTACAGACCGCACTACTGAGATTACTGGGAAACAGCACTTCCAGAGGTGTATTTGTAGATGGGTGACATCATCAGCCTTGCCAAAGGTGGGTATAAGAAATATATGGAGTGTGAGCAGTCTAAAAGCACTACTCAGTCCTCAGGAAAATGGGGACATACACAGCAAGTGTGGGACTAGAACACTAACCTACCTACTTTATTACACTAGAGCATTACGCAGTTACAGAATGAACTACCGAGATTACTGGGACAGAGTACTCCCAGAGGTGCATTTGTAGGTGGGTGTCATCATCAGCCCTGCCAAAGTTGGGTATATGAATTGTATGGTGTGTGAGCAGTCTAAAAACAATTTACAGTCCTCTGGCAAACAGGGATAGACATACTCACACACATGCCAGTGGTGGGAACCGAACACCTGCGTATTTACAGATTACTATTACAATACTACATACTTATGAGTTGCGCCACACAGACCATACTTTCCAAGGACGTCATTATGACCTTCTAGGAATGCGGACATCAACAGGGATGCTGGCAGTAAGGATGAACATACCTGTGAACCTGTGTGTTTAAAGTAGGAATCCATCCTGACCTAGAGTATGCCCATCTGTGGAATGGACGACTACTACCAATATACAGGGTCACAATGGCCATGCCCATACACAGAGGCACATAATCGACACAAGGTGTCACTGGGCATGCTCACACACGTAGTACCACAGGGCTGTTCGGAATGCACTATGTGTCCATCTACACAAGGATATATACACACCACACTCAGAATACACACTTACACACACTACAGCCCTCAGAAACACACTTACACACAGTAACCTACCTGAACCACAACACCAGAAGCACTGACTAACTGTCCCTTAACATTGTGATTTTACACCTCGCTCATCTGGTGTTTTGGTACTGTGTTCTTTCGGACCTTAAGCCCTGGGATTACGTGCATCGGTATGTAAAGCAGTCGGTATGTGGTAGGTATCCCATTTATATGTACCTCCAAGGTTATATAGATGTTATTAACCTATCTATATATCTACATATATATGTATATCCCCCTATATTGACATATATCTCTCTCGCTCCCTCTCTCTCTCTCTCTATATATATATATATATGATGATGTGTATACATATATATATATATATATATATATATATATATATATATGTATATATATATATATATATCTATATATATATATATATATATATATATATATATATATATATATATAAAACATACAATTTTCACTGGGTACATGCCAGTTTGTCCTATTGCAACACATTCCTACCCTTTGTGTTTTATCCTGTCAGTATACACGACTGCCATTGGTACATCTCAGGTAGTGTAGTGGTATCTACACCACAAAGTTACTTGTAGAGGAAATAAGGCACCAAAATCTTTTTTACCAGTATTTTAATGGTCCACAGCACAATATCAGCTTTCCAACCAAGAACACAGCCAGATATAAAGCTCATAAACGCAAAATCTTGACACTGCGTTTTCATTTAGGTCACTTCCTTGGATGCAACTGAATAATCATGAACTTTCTGTTCACTTTAAATACATACACTGGTGACAATTAAACAATCAGTTGTATAATTAAACAATTAGAGTAACTCAAGTGAGCAACCTAATGCATGGATTTGATTGACCATATTCTATAGTCAGGATGTTGAAACACTAAAAGAAAACATATTTTATTGAGTGCTACCTAAAAACAATTAAATATAAACATTAAAAACATACACATGTATCCTAAACTTAAGAATGTGTGTAGTGGTATGTTATTGTGAAGACTGTATACATGGTTGTGTGTTCTAATCCTGGCAGTGATATTTTACCTCTCAGAGCAGGCATTTGTAGTGCAAGGGTGATTAACGCACATTTCAGAGATTGCATGTTCCACATGTTTATTATTCTGTGGAAAACTACCTATATATGCAAGCTGTGTTTAAGGTATACTATGTAACATGTAAACATCTGAGATGATTTCTGTCAGGGATACTCCCCATTATTTGGAACTACATCCCTGATTACATTATACAAAACCCCTCACTAACACTCCAGGGAATCCTTGCATAGTGGGTGGGGAACAGTGGATACACCCCAAGGATCCCGCAATTGGCTCTGCTCCACAGAGGGACAGTTAGTTAATCGATGGGGTGACAACAGCAGACACTTTTTGCCTATGCTTATGAGTGGCCTCAGCAGTTGGGCATGTATCTACCTATGTATCTATGAACCTCTACATACAGTATGGACACATGCTGATAGCTTAATTTACTGTTCAGGTATTGACTTACCTTGTGCCAATGGCAGTTGTGTGCACAATAGTTGAGGGCTACCTATGTAGGATGCACACAGTAGACCACCTATACATGGCAATTTACAGGTGGTCGTGTGTGTGTGTGTGTGTGCCATCCATGTTTGCTGTGTGTGCAGGTGGAGAAGGGTGTCAGTCCATGAGTGCCTACACTGTCAGTGTGTGTACTATATGTTCTCTCTTTGTCAAGTCATGGGCATATACTGGGCACGCCTCCATCTGCCTACTAGGGCTAGCACAGGGTGTTCGTGGTCTGAGTCCCTCTGTGCCTGTGGGTCCCTTGGCAAAGGTGGTGGGTTGTGACGGCCTTCACCATTCTGTCCCTGCTGCAGCTGTTTCCTCAGGATCATATTGTGTAGCATGGCACATACTGTGAAGATGTGGGCACACGTGCCTGGAGAGTACTGCAAGGCTCCACCAGATATGTCCAAGCAACGGAACTATGATTTCAGCATCCCAAACATGCACTCTATGATGATTCTGGTTTCTGTGTGTGCCTCATTATGGCGTTCTTGCGTGGCTGTGTGTGCATTTCTGATGGGAGTCATCATCCATGGTTCCAGTGCATAGCCAGCATCCCCCACCAAGTGGCCATATGGGATGTCCCTCCGGGCAAATACCTGATACAGCTGTGAGGCATGCCAGATGTGGGAGTCGGGATAGCTTCCAGGGCTTCCAGCACACACATCCATGTTAATGCCCTGGGCATTGCACATGACCTGGCAGTTGATGGAGGGGTATCCCTTGCAGTTTATGTAGTGCCTACCCTGCTCACCGGGTGGTGACTTGATGTGTATGAGCGTGCAGTCTATTGCACCCAGTACCTCCGGGTAGTCTGCCACATGATGGAAGAGACGCATATTTCTGGCCAACTCCTCCTGCATTCGGGGTAAGTATATGTGCTCATTGGCATGTGGTATCATGGCATCCAGGAACTGGTGGCGTACCCTGGATGCTGATGCCTGTGAGATCCCCATGATATCCCCAGTTGGCCTTTGGAAGGTACCTGTGGCTAGTATTCTCAAGCTTACACATACCTTTGTGTCCACTGGGATGGGTTCCCCTCTGTTACTTCTGGCTCTGAGGCATGGCCCACACAGCTCAACAAGTTGCTGTATGATGTCCCTGTCCACCCTGTAAAGCTCTACTATCATGTAGCCCCTTGTAGGTTACCCTGGGTCTGAACACTCTTCTCCTCCTCCAGTGCCTGAGGTGGTTGTCAGCATCATCCTTCACACCACCATCAGTCTCCAACACATGCTGGTGAATCAAAGCTATGGCGGCCCCTAACATGTACATATTAAAAGTTCCCTGTCTGTATACACCAATGGTGCAGAGTGTCTGGGAATACACAAGTGTGTGCGTGGGGCTTTCACACCTTATACTATTGTGCAATGGATGATGCTGGTGTAATTGGGTGTGTTTGTGCAATTTCAGCTGCGGGGTATCTTAATTATTGGTTTTACAGCAGGTACTGCTATTGTGGGGCCTTTGGTGTTGACTTACGCTTGGCTGCCGTGATTCATATATTGCCCTTTACTTCAATTTTCAACCCGATTCCCCTCCCATTGTTAGGCATACATCCAGCTGCTGGCTTTCTTGTTTTGTACTTTTACAGCTCAGGATTGTGTTGGGAAATGTGTCATGTAGCTGATTTACTGCAAGTTTGCTTTGTTCTGCTGTGACAGTTCTCTTTTCTTTGCTGTACGGCACCTCCCTTTTCCTGTTCTGCAGGTAGCTGCTAGCAGCCATGTTAGCTGTTGTCTATGGCCCACTGTGAGTTCCTAGGTATTAATTACTCATTTTTACTCCAATTACCATGCTGCAGCATTTCCTTATTGTCTTCCCATATCCTTCCTGTTTCAGCTGTGGTGCACACCGTGCACAGTCATTTACCGGGTTTCGAGCACGTTTTCATTCACGTTCACATGAACTTTCGGTTACCTTGTGTGCTCTCAGTTAAGCAAAGCTATGGCTACTTCCACATCCCTATCCTGCAGCTTTGCTTAGCAACAGGCAACCCGGATTAGCAATGATCCAATGTGCTTACAGCTATGGTGGCGCATCCCTCTCTTGATGTCATGTTTACCTCCAGGCCACTCCTCGGTGTTGTACCTATGGCGTGTGGTACATCCTTATGCCAGCAGGGCATTTGCGATTCAGTATTACTTGACTCATTTGCATGGCATTGACTACTAATTCTTAGTTATCGCACAGAACACTGTCACAGACCCTTAGCAACCCTTGTGCCATGGTTGTGGTGTAGCATGCGTGCCATTGACTATTATGGGGATATTGTGAATTGTGTTACATTGCAGTTTTATGACATCTAAATATATTTTCCTTGTGATCCTGTTTGCGCACAGATGCACTGCAGTTTTACTTTGCATTAGTGTGGCCATGACATTAAATGTTATTTTTTTATGTGTTGTGCATGTTTTTTATGCCATTGGCTATATATTTAGCCATTGGCATATATTAACATTATAATATGTAAGTTTGGTCTGCTTTCATGGCTCTGATTTTATGTTTGACAAAATGCAAACCGTTTTTTTGGTTTACATTTCTTCATGCTTACGCTACGCCTGCACCACTTCATGAATCGCTACATACCTTCATTTGCATGCTACACTGCTGCGCATGGGGTAATTAGCATACATGTGCCGGGAGTTGTGCAGCTCTGGTGTACGCTGGTAGTGTACATGGAAACAGCTCATACCTAAATCGCTCAGCAGCCATATTTGGTGCTAGATCGCCGACCCTACTCCAGCACCTGGCGCAAGCTTCATGAATCCCAGGGCTACTGTCTTCAGTCTTAATATGGCATATATTACTCTGGCCATTAAATTACTGGGATAAAGGAATAGCCTTATTTAATTCTAATTTTTCTGTCTACCTCTTTTCCCAAATAGCTGTTAACCACATATTTAATTTTTTCAAAGAGCTATTAATTATATGTTGCACTATTGATTAGTTGTATAAATTTTATGTCCATTCCTGAATAGCTCACCATTTCATAGTTAGCCAAACATGTGTTTAATTCATCATGAGCTAAAAGATCAAACAGCTTTACAAAAGAAAACCTACTAAAACATTTTCTTCTTTTAACTCCATTTTGAATGATTGTAAAATGTGTGTTATTACTGTAAAAAAATAGTTCATAATGTCCTTCATATTAATCAGTGATGAATTAGACTAAGCTATATGGATAATATCCTGCATATCGTATAACAGGCAGCCAGACAGCTTCCAAAAGCTTCAGGGCACCTTCCACGTGCCCAAACCATTAGTCAGCTTGAGCTTAACTGACTAAAAAGACAGGTTTGAGCACCAAGCCCTTCAGAGCTTTCTCACCACTGAAGAGTGTGCTCATCTGAGGCTTTGGGGGATTGATGGTTGGCTTATGCTGTTCCTTTGCTGGGCAGATAAGTTCCATTTTGGGAAAAAACCTTCAATTTAAAACAACAACAAAAATACATGTTATTTTAAAGCGAGGAATTTATGTTTTAATGGACTGTCATGAGACAGTATCCTACTTTTAGGCAAGAGTGCATTTTTTCCTGTCAGTAAAAACTTTAAAATTTTATTGGCCTGACTTTTGCTTCTTATCTTCCTCAAGAAGGAGGCACCATTTTTTGCTTGACCATGGAACAAACTGTCAGTTCCATAACTGGTCCTCTTCCAGCCACAAAAAAGAAAAAGTTAAGCAAACAGCCTTTGTCACCACAGCAGGCTAGCAATTTGCATCAGCTGCACATGAATGACTCTGCTGTGGCCATTTGTTGTACCCCAGACCACTCCTGTTTTATCCTGGATCTGTCAGGTGTAGCAAACATCTTCATCCACTGGAGGTTAGCCACATACTCTGCTACTTTTGGGAACCCCTCAGTGGGGAAGGGAGAGCCACTCTTGTTGGACTTGGGAGAGGAAACAGGGAAGGCTTCCCTGTTTTGTCAGAATGTTATGCCCATCTCACAGGAAGCTGCTGCTGCCATTTATAACACTGTTGGCCCCTTTTTGTCTGTCAAAAAGAAACAGAAAACTAAATATGTATCTACTCCTCCTCAAGTTTCATTAGACAGGAGTAGTTTACTAGGTCTGGCTCTGGGTTTTATTTAGGTCTGTGATCTTTTTTATCTATTGCTTTTTGGTAAAAGAAAAAAGATGCCTCTTTCCTGAAGAGATTTAAGATTCTGAATCTGGGCAGAAAGATGAAGGGACAAATAAAGGGCTTCTCCTCAGTTTCTGATTCAGACTCAGAGGAAAGCTCATTTTCTGATTCCCCCTTTGAGGCTTCTCTGTCTTTGAGACTATTTCCAGAATGTGTCAGTGTTTTCAGTGGGAGAGTACTGAGGTTTTTCAGCCCCTCAGAAAATATTATGAGCTGTTACCGAAAGGATTTCCTGAACCTTTACCAGTTCCTCCAGTTCTGTCAGCTTTGGATGATGTGTGTTTCTCTGCCTGTAATTTTCCTAATAGCTAGCATGTTGCTCCTAAAAAGGCAGATAGAATGTATACATTTCTTTAATCTTTTTAAGTTTTTATACTCTCTTCCCAAACCTAACCCAGCAGCTATAGTTTTAGTTAATCCTACTTAGTTAATGCCTGTCTTATTCTTTCTGATTAGGATGGGAAGATTATTGATGGTACAGGAAAATAGTAAATGCTTCTGCAACTTTGATTTTTCAGAATTTTTAATTGTCAGACAATTCTATTTTCTCCCATTGATCCTTGTACATTTACTTCCTTAAAAGTAATAATCTCTGTCTTGCTTTCAGACGTTAATTCAACTTTTACTTTACATTTTGCCAGATATGCTTTCAACACGTTCTGGCATCACCTTCAAAGCCTTTCCACTTCCTTTCCTTTCTACATCCCTGCAGTGCTATATGCTGCTGAAAACCTTCATTTGCCTCTTGTGGTGTTCCGTACAAAAATAAAAAAATAATAAAATAAAAGAGAAAAACAAAACAAAAAAAAATGGTTTCTATGTATTTCTAATATTTTGGATTTTTTAAATTGTATTGATTATTTTTATAAAACACTCCTTTCTGATATTATTATTTTGTCTACCTTTTTAAGTATCTTGTTTATCAGTCATCTTTTAATACTGATCTGAAAACTATTGCATTTAATCCCTCTTACCATCCTCAAAAGGTAAGCATATGAAATGTGTGGACCTGCTACAACGAGTCCCAAAGCATGGAGTCAAAATATTCCCTTTTCTCTGAGGAATGGTGATCTTGGCGTTGGTATATATATATATATATATATATATATGTTTGGGGGTATGGAGACTTGCCACTAACATCGGTGGTGCAGGGGGCTTGATCTCCTGTAAAAAAAAAAAAGTTTAAAGGAAAAGATTCAATTTCAAGATTCAATTTTCTCCTGCAGTTTGTCTTTTTTTCCTGTGTGTTGGCAATCACCATTTTAGAGTGCCAACATTTCAGTAGGGAGCTTCCTCAGAATCAATACATGCATTTATTTTTCTTTCCCTTTTTCTACCTTTTCACTTTGTTCTTTTATTTTACTGCTCCTTTTCCCAACTTTCCAACTCATTATTCTCCTTTTAATGAAATTATTACCTGTTTATAGCCTGAAAATTAAACTTGTGTTTTATTTTTTTGCATAAATCTGTACTACAAACCCTTTTTTCCCCCCAAGCCTCCTATTTGTTATGGCCCCATGTTCATAACACTCTGCAGTGCTATCTGTTGTATTATTTTTTTTTCCTTTCTTCACCTGTTCTATCTTTCATTAGCTATCATCCAGTAAATCTAATTAAAATCATCTCAGCAGACAATCCCCATTGACTTATGTACAAAATATCATTTCAAAAGCATTGTGGGCCAGATTCAAAAATCCTTGTGAAATATTTTGGAAGGCTTCTGACACAGAAGCATCATGATAACAAACAGTCAACAAATATGAATAAGATCAGCATACTGTAGAGTTGGAATTTCTGCAATCTTATCAGACCTAGTAATACTACTGAAATCCACACCACCCAAAACAGATAACAGTGAAGTGTAGGACAGACACATTACACAGGCTGCCTAGATACCCCAAACCATAATCAGCCAAGGTGTACAACAAGATCCCCTGAATGAGAACATATGTTACAAAGCAACAAAGTTTACAAAGATGTGTACTACATTAGAAAAATTAAGGCATCAAAAGATTAGCTAAAATGTAAGAGACCTAAAGAAGGTTATATACCAATAGAGTGAAACAGACAAAGAAGAAAAAAATGTCCTGTGGTGTAGATGGGCTCTAATGGAGGAAAAAACATTGTAATGCATTGGAAACGTCAGTCATGAGGTGATATGAAAGAGGAAATGGGGTAAGTCAATAAGCAGATGGAATTGTCATAGGTATGGTTAGAAGGAATGTGTGAGGGGTAGCTGACATGATGTGATATGGAAGTGTTAGATATTACTGAACAAGTTGCAATTTTTATGTGACTATTTAATGTGCATCTCTATTTTTAAATGTTATAGATATATATTTATATTTATACACTGTTTCTAAAAGTCATGCAAACACAGGATAATTATATAACACCAGGTAACCTGAACTATATAACCAAATATAATATTAATGAGCATGAAATTATATAATTCAAGCTGATGTGATTTTTGAGGATATGACTAAGGATTGATTTTGTAACTGTGGACATGAAATGAACATTTTTTCAGCTTACAAACATGTGGCCAAGGAAAAGTAAAGAGATAATACATTATGATTTTATTTACCTAGTAAAAAAATGGAGCACATGACAAGAACAAAAAAAAAGTCTTCTTTATGGAAGTGCAGAAATATGACCAAACACCTCAGTTAGACTCATTTTCTAAATGTGTTTATTTTAGATTATAGAGGAGGTTAGGAAGGGCTTGTATTACAATGCAGTAAATGTTTATATTGTGTCATTTTGTCTCCCATATCACTACTACATAGTTAAAATAACTGTCAGGAAAACACCTTATGATTTAGCTCATAGTTGAGTTCCAGGCTAAATGCCCTGAATGGCCATTTTAAGCCTAGCCCAATATCCTGAGGTCAGAATTAAATGTTGTACCTTGTGTCTATAAGGTGAGGACCTTAACCATTATGCCAAATCCACTCTTACATTTGGGGGCTCATCCAGAATATAATGTATCAGAGACAGTTAGATGCGGGAGAATTAATTATTTATTCCAATTGAGGGTTCAGTTCTAGAAGAGAATTATGGCAGAATTCTTGTTTGTTATGAATGTGAATAAGGCTATGATGAGTTACACAGCAGGGTGTAGCAGGAGAACAAAGAGTCTAAAAAGACACAGAGCTAAAAACAGCCCATAACCCTAATGAACTTGAAAAGCAACTCGAACTTCTGCTTTATGATGAATAAAAAGAGTTATGACTGTGAAGGCTTCAAATGTCCACATGAGTTCGCTGTCACTAACTGATGTAACAAGCAAATGCCTTGTTGGCAGCTTTTTATCTTCATACCTTATTTACAAAATGATTTTTGTGAACAAGTGAAATGACATGAAATGAATAATTTAAGATCAAGAACATACATTGTATTAACATCACAAAGATTTCCAAGAATATAATGACATAGTTCAATTTCTTAGAAAAGCGAAATGACTGACAAAGTATAAAGAGTTGCTACTAGACTTTGTCATCCTCTGATATTACATAAGTATGACAACCTATGCCTACATCCATGACAAATGAACCATGACCTAACAAGAGGAAATATATTCTCCAGGATTCAGCAAGCTCTGCAAGGTGTGCAGGAATAGTGCAAGAGCTGTTGCACGCAATATGGCCGACTAGCGATCCAGGAACGAGCTCCCAGGACGTGCACAAGCGCTCCTACACTATTCCTGCATGGACACCACTGCTATATGCTAATTACCCTATTTGCAGGTAAAAACCATGCAAATGAGGTGAATTAGCAATCCAGGAAGCAGGCAGGCATCTGTGCAGGAATAGTGTAACCTGCAGAAATTTATTCGGTTACTAACTGAAGTACATTTTTTTCAGATTACAAAACGGAGGCATGACGGCTGGAAAGGAAGCATGTATTCAATGGAGTAGGCATGCCAATGGCCAAATATATGGCCATTGGCATGACAAAAAGTTGCAAAATTATAAAAAAATTACTTTTATTTATTTTTTGGCCGATTTCGGCCATTTGAGCATAGTGCTCAAATGGGATCAGCCTGAAAATAAGAAAAAAAGTTGGAAGTAAGCGTTTAAACCCAAATCAGCATTTTGCCATGATAGTCAGTGTCAAGCATAAGACAACAATGCCAGGGAATAGTGGTTGCTAAGGGGGAAGGCTCAGTGTGAGTGTGATAACTAAGAATTAGCATTCTGGTTTATGCAAATGAGGGGAATGATACTGAATCGCAGATTTCCTCTCAGTGTTAGCTTGCACCCAACTGTGTAGGTGCAGCAACACCATGGTATAGGTATAAGAGGTAGATGACCTCATAAGGGGGAGTGTCATGCATGCTGTAAGCTTATTGGAGCCCTGTGACCCATGTTTGCCCTTAGCTAAGCACAGCTAAGGAAGGGGGTGTGTCTGTGGCTACCTAGCAGTGTTTACACTGCCTAAATGGGTGCGCACGCTGCACACCAGGTTTAAAAAAAAAAACAGGAAATAGCAGCTCTGTTTACATCTGAGCACTGGGTATGTGCGGCGCACCTCGTGACTTAAACAGGAAGGCAATGGGAAGGGAAAACAGCAGTAGAAAGGCAATCAAGGAGAACTAGGATAGCTGGCAGGTGAAATGTATCAGAATCTGCCAATTACACATGGAACAGCCTAGCACACTATGCAAACTCCTTCCAGTCTATTTTTTTCCCACAAACTCTACACCACCGGTGTACACAGTTGGGGAAATTTTACCTGACAAAACTAATAAAATGTTATGGGCTGCTGTCACTTTCATACATCAATATGTGGAAGAGGCTGAGGGTGGTGAGGATGAGAATGCTGATGACCAACCCACAGTAAGGAGGCAGAGAAGAGTGTACAGACCCAGGGTAACCTACCAGGGGCTACATGAGCTGGAGTTAGTGGAGCACTATAGGGTGGACAGGGACATTCTACTGCAAATTGTTGAGCTGTGCCAGCCACGCCTCACACACAGAACCAACAGAGGGGAACCTATCCCAGTGGACACCAAGGTATGTGTATACTTAAGAATACTAGCCACATGTACCTTACAAAGGCCAACTGGGGATATCATGGGGATCTCACAGGTATCAGCATCCAGGGTACTCCACCAGTTCCTGGATGCCATGTCAGCAAATGCTGGTTAACACATATATTTCCTCAACACCCGTGAGGCATAGACCAGCAATATGCATCTTTTCCACCAAATAGCAGAATACCCTGAAGTAGTGGGTGCTATAGACTGCATGCACATACACATCAAAGCACCACCTGATGAGCGGGGTAGGGTCTACATGAACCACAAGGGCTTCCCCTCCATCAACTGCCAGGTTGTGTGCGATGCCCAGGACATTTTCTTGAATGTGTGTGCTGGCAGCCCTGGAAGCTATCACAACTCCCAGATCTGGCATATGACACAGCTGTACCAGTAATTTGCTAGTGGGGACATCCCATATGGCCACCTAGTGTGGGATGCTGGTTACGCACTGGAGCCGTGGCTGATGACACCCCTCAGAAATGTACACACATCTGAACAAGAACTCCATAATGAGCTACACATGCAAACCAGAATCATAATAGAGCGTGTGTTTGGGATGCTCAAGTCATGCTTCTGCTGCCTGGACATATCTGGTGGAGCCTTACAGGACTCTCCAGCTACATGTACAAAAATGTTCATAGTATGTGCCATGCTACACAATATGATCCTGTGGAAACAGCTGCAGCAGGAACAACATGGGGCAAGGCCACACAGCCCCCCACCATTGCCAAGGTCATCACAGGCACTTAGGGACTTGAAGGAGGAACTACCTGAGCCTGCCCATGTAGACAGAAGGAGGTGTGCCCAGTATGCCCAGGCCTTGGCAAAGAGACAATGCATAGCACATACACTGACATGGTAGGGACCCAGGGAATGACACCTCTCTCTGACTCGCACATACAGTAAAAGGGATGCCAGACATGACACTACCTGTGCTTTACCATGTATAGGGAATGTACTATGTGCATCCGACATAATCATCCCTCCAGCACCATCCTCAATACTGGCACAGCCACAAGGTAAGTCAGTCTTCCTATCAATTGCTGAATGGAGTAGTATGTTCTGATAGATGTATCTATGGTATGGATGTGAGCATGCAAGGGAACTGGGTGGGGGATGGCAGCAGATAGTGTACACCTATATGGGCAGCATGAAATCCATAGCAAATACTGCTATCAGCATACTAGGTAGTACTAGACAAGGTGACAAATCCCACTGTAATACATGTGGTGGCCCAAATATGTGTCCATAGGACACACACATGCTTGTCAGTGTGGTTCACATACCTACCACCAGCCTCAGCCAGCAGGACAGGTGTAGATGACCATAAAGAAAGGCCGGGCTAAGGCCTCCAGTTAATGGCAATTGTTATCAGTACCCCTCCAGACCTACACAGACAGACTACAACAGGTCTGGCAGTTGTATGTCAGTTCTGAAAGGTAAGAAGTCTGAAAGTGAAATGTAGGTAAATAAAACCTAAGATCTGTACACTACTGATATGCATCCAGTCTGCATGATAGGTCAGAATACAAAATGAAATGGAAGCCGACAGAGTACCTGAAATACCAGTACAGTTATAGCAAATGTTTAAAGTCGTCAGGTGTGCCCTCCCCACAATCCATTGAAGAAATGCAGTAACATATAAGTGTGAGGTGTAATAGCAGTGGAGCACAGATTACCCGAGCTGGCCCAATCTACAGGAATAGATTGTTGGATGTGTACAATATGCAGGGGTCCATGTGTTAGGTTGTCATGTGTTCAATATTGTGTGGAAGTGGTCAGCATGTAGGCATGGAGGTTTGTGTCTTGGTGGCCTATAGCCAGTACTGTTGATGACAGGGCCATGTTCTGACAACTGCAGTGCCAACCACAATGCTTCTCAACAATACCCATGTCAGCAGTCATCCATACTCACTGTCCAGATGTTAATATCTGTCACTGTCTGAAAGATGGACATGTCATGAATGTGGGCCCATACACACACACACACACACACACACACACACGCACACACACACACACACACACACACACACACACACACACACACACACACACACACACACACACACACACACACACACACACACACAGTACACAGGTGAAAGTACACTAGACAGAGTGCATAAAATGTAACTGTCAACTGCACGCACCTTTGGAATTGTACATACAGGTTAGCAGCACATTAGTTGTCTGTGTTGTATGGAATACTGATGTAGTCTGGACAATCACTGGCAGACCACAAAAGGCACAGTTATGAATTAATGAGACTTCCTATGTCCCTGCACAAGGCAGCATAAGGGGAATGTGTCAGCTATATCTGTGAGTCAGCTGCAAGTAGCTTCCATATCACACATGCACTCAGCTCACCCCACCATCAGCCACTGGTTTATCACAGGTCATATCCTTTCTGTTGGGAATGAGTACAGTATAACCCCACTTCTATATGCGAATACCCACAGAATGCAGCATGCTGAAGATGTGTCCTATGCAGGTCTGTCCCTAGCTGTAAGCAGCACCCTGCATGCATCTGGACCAATGGGTCAATATTTACAGGAACTATTGCCATTAACACCTTGCACACTTACCCTGTCACCCCAGGGGTATCCACTGGGTCACAGCCTGGGAATGTAGGAGTGACAGAATGCACTGGCCTGCTACTGATGGCCTGCATCACTACCAAATGGCCTACAGTCCTCTCTCAAAGGTCTGTGCCTCACCCATAGTACCAATGTATGGTATCTCATGGGGTCCCAAATAACAAACTAACACAGTCAACAGAACACAAATGCAAGGCCATATTGACAAATCCCAGTAGCATGCCCCCCATGTCCTACTGCATGTATTGGGAGCTAATCCATAAATACCGCTGGGATGAAGGGCCAACTACAAGGATACTTCCCAGATATCACTCGCATAATGCTAGGACAAGGATAGAATAACAGATTCGAGGTGGGGGGGGTGATGCATGGACGCCATAGAGTGTGTGAAATCTGAAACTCTGATGTGTGCGCATACTACCCCTGCCTGCAAACCCAGTAATGGGTGGCTACAAACCTGCTCATAAACCACAATGTGAAGGGGAAATGACCAGATATATGAGCCCTGCCTCTGGGTAACCTGGGTGAATCTGTACAGCTGAGAGGTATGGCCACAGCAGGATATGGCCATTCTGTTAAACGGATATATGTACAACAAGGGGATCCTCAGCCACCATACTACCAAGGTGCTGGACCATTTACACAGCCCCATCAGCAAGTGTCTGTAGCCACCCCTCCAGGATGGCAGGAGTGTGCAAGAATGTGTAGGCTGCAGACCACAATGCTGGACTCAGCTTCATTCATCTTGTGTTTCCCAGTAAATAACTGTGAACAAATAATTATATCCATCAGTAATCAATGACATAAAACATCACAGTGTAAAACAGTACACATGTCTGAATATCTCTGCTAACACCAACCATGTAACACAAGCAGCACAGACAGCAATAGTTATAGTATCCCCCTGTCACCCATTGTGACTCCATTTTGTCAACCTATCTACAGATATCCTGCAGAAACAGATTGCTATCTGTAGGCTGAGAAAACTAAACCCTGGACTGGAGTACAACCCTACCTGGAATGGATTCACACACTCAATACAGAAGGTCATACTGGGTGTGCTCCTACACTTAAAGAAATTAAGCCCATGTCTGACAACACAGTGGACTATACATATCTGTCATTTGCAGATGTCTGTGCACACACACCAAATTGTACACCATTTATGCTTCACACACACATTGGATAGGAATACTCACACATATCCAAGGCCAACACACTATAATATGTCAGACATACACAGACAGAGATGTGGGGAAGAGAGAGACAGACAGTGACAGATAAAATTTCATTATAAGGCCTGTACCACCACTACACATCCAATTGGCTGATATCGTATGATGTGCTGATGTCAATCACTGTAGACATTCCTTTAGGTAGCCATCAACTCTATAGTGTTTGTGGTGCTTGTGATAACTATGTAACACAATAGTAAAAACCAGTATTCATGTAGCATTTGTATACTTAGTCCTGCCAAATGTAAGTTGTGTGTGACTGAGTGTGTGTGTGTGTGTGTGTGTGTGTGTGTGTGTGTGTGTGTGTGTGTTTTCCAGAGGAATGATTTATGGCCCATTCACACACACTGCACTTCCCATTACCCATGTTAGCACTCCTGCTGATGTCAGTCACCTTGAAATAACCCTTTGGCCATGTCTCTGTCCTTTAAGCTCTGTGGTTCTTGCAATAATTGCATAATACTGTAGTGTAGCAAACTAGTTAGATAGGAGTTCTAATCCTGGCTTTGGCAACTGAAAATGGGTGTATTTGTGTGTGAGTCTTTGTTGACACCTGCTTTTGTGGTCATTCACACTTACTGCACTTCCTTCACCCCTCCTTTAACACTGCAGCTGATGTCACTCACCTTCAAAGATACCTTTGGACAGCTCTCCAACATATAACTGCTGAGGCACTTGCGATAACTGTGCAATACCATAATGTAGCAAACTAGTTAGGTAAGAGTTCTACTCCTGGTCCTAGCAGCTCTGAAAATGTGTATGAGAGTGTGTAAGTCTTTCTTGACACCTGCTTTTGTGGTCATTCACACTTACTGCACTTCCCTCACCCCTCCTTTAGCACTGCAGCTGATGTCACTCACCTTCAAAGATACCTTTGGACAGTTCTCCAACATATAGCTACTGTGGTGCTTGTGATAACTGTGCAATACCATAGTGCGTCAAGCTAGTTAGGTTGGAGTTCTAATTCTGGTGCTGGCAACTGTGAAAATGTGTGAGACTTTGTTGACACTTGCATTTGTGCTCATTCACACTTACTGCACTTCTCTCACCCCTCCTTTAGCACTGCAGCTGATGTCAGTCACCTTCAAAGATACCTTTGGAGAACTCAGCAACATACAATGACTGTGGCACATGCAGTAACTGTGCACTGCCATAGTGTAGCAGACTAGTTAGGTAACATTTTTAATCCTAGTCCTGGCAACTGTGAAAATGTGTGCGTTTGTGTGTGAGTCTTTGTTGACACCTGCTTTTTGTGGTCATTCACACTTACTGCCCTTCCCTCACCTCTCCTTTAGCACTGCAGCTGATGTCATTCACCTTCAAAGATACCTTTGGACAACTCAATCGCATCTAACTACCATGGTGCTTACAATAACTGTGTGATACCATAGTGTAGCAAGCTAGTTAGGTAGGAATTCTAGTCCTGGTCCTGGCAACTGTGAAAATGTGTATGTGAGAGTGTGTGAGTCTTTGTTGACACCTGCTTTTGTGGTCATTCACACTTACTGCACTTCTCTCACCCCTCCTTTAGCACTGCAGCTGATGTCACTCACCTTCAAAGATACCTTTGGACAGCTCTCCAACATATAACTGCTATGGCGCTTGGGATAACTGCGTAATACCATAGTGTAGGCTTCGAAAACATATGGATTGGCCAAATTTGTGGACCATCAATTGAAAGGTCTAGTGGAAAAGACGCCTTGAATTATTAAAGATTCATGGGATTTTTTAGGTAGAATACATCTAGATATGTATGATGATGGCCTTATTATGGCAACCTTGGACATCAAGGATCTATTTTCAGTAATCCCACATGAGGAGGGGCTTGACTGGTTTTATGAATATCTATGTAGGTATTCTGATTTAAGTTTTGACAACAAACATGCCATTAGGACCTGTATGGAAATTGTTTTGGAAAATAACTTTTTAAGCTTTGATGGCCACCTCTTTAAGCAAACTTTAGGAGTGGCCATGGGAGCATGCTGTGCCCCTGTGTTTGCCAACGTCATTTTGGCACACTGGGAGGAGGAATACATTATGAATTCATGCTACAAAGACCATCGGGTCCTATATGGTTGTTATTTGGATGACATAGTCCTTTTATGGAAAAGGGTTGAGGACAAATTAGGTGAGTTTTTTGAATACCTTAATAGTACCACTGATTTTTTAGAATTTACCCTGAACTCTGACATAGAGAGCTTGCATTTTTTACATGTCACTATTATGAAGGATTGTATGAGTAAATCTTTTATATCTAAGCTGTACAGGAAAACTACGTATTCAAATACATTTTTACATTTTGAGAGCTGGCACCCGATTCATCAGAAAAAGTCCCTAGTTAAGGGACAAATTATTAGAATCGCTAGAATGGTGTCAGATGAAGGAGACTTCCAAACAGAATGTGATAAACTTATTGATATGTTTAGAAGAAGGGGATACCCTATGAATTTTTTTAAAAGAAATCAAAAATGAGATTACTGTCAAAAGACGGAATGGATTAAAAGTAAAAATTTTATTCAGTGGTTGTGGTATTGATGATGGAAAGGTTAGAGATAGATTACATTCCAACAACAATATTTTTTCAAGATTGTGCACCCTAACCTTCACCTTGGATTTTTATGAAATCAAAAACACATTGGTTAATTTTTGGCTGGTGATGTTACTGGACCAGGATGCCTCTAAAATCATAGAAGATAAACCAGTGATTGTCTAGAAAAAAAGATTATAGCTTTAAAGCACTCTTGGAAAGACAGAAGAAAGAGAACAAATCTAGTGGATGCCTTAAATGTGGTAGGTGTGGGCAGTGCCCATATATTATGGAGGGTGAATATATATTTATCAAGAATTTTGGACGAATCTACCCCAGTAAAAAACTTTTTTGTTTTTTGAAAAGGGTGGTATATATTGCTAAGTGTGGGTTATGCAACATATTTTATGTGGGCAAAACAAAAAGGGCCTTTAAGCAGAGAGTATATGAGCACTGCTATGATATTAAATGCAAAAATAAAAACAATGCACTTTTCAATCATGTGGACAAATATCCGACACATTTTTTTAGGTGTTTTGCCATTGTTTATGCGGACTTGGGACTCCGGCGTGGCCCAATGGATGATTATTTAGAATTATTAGAGTTAAAATGGCAAATTAAGTTGAATGCAGGCTCATATCCTGGCATCAACGACCATATAAGTATTATGCCCTTGTTGAAGCTAAGAGCTTTGTTTTATATTTAAAAAATATTTAAAAAGTATTTAAAAATATTTAAAAGTTTTTTATTGTTACTTCATGGGTTTATTACCCCATTTTTTGTATCATGGTACTTACAGTTGTTTGTTATATATTTATATATATATTTATATACATTTATATTCATTGGTGATATGTCTGTGTGTTTACATTTTTATATTTATTTGCAATATGGGAGTATACTTTTTCATATGTCTTGGCAATTTAAGTCAGGTATTATTTCCTTTAAATATGTGCATTAGTTGACAGGAAGTGATCTAATAGTAGGATGTGATGTCAGGGTTTTTGCCTTTTGGGAGGGTATTTATATTCTTTGAGTTGTATTATGTGTATTCTGATGAAGTTGGTTATTCCGACAAAAGTGCTTAATCTGTGGACTATCATGTTTTGAGTGTGGTTTTATTGAGAACCCAATAAACTGTCATTACGAGTACCTGCTGAGTGGTTGTCTGGATACCCTATATTTGTTTTTCTTGGTTTGTGTTTCCTTTGGACAGAACAATGTGTACTGAATGATATATTTGAAAAACAGCAGACATTTTCACAGCTCAGATGGCTTAGTGGTTAACTGCTTTGGCTATAGTGTACAGGGTCCTGGGTTCAAGACTCGCAAGTGCTGTTTATTTTTGTTGCTAGGCAGAACAAGGACTGTTGGAAACCGAGTGGTTAAGGCAGTTTTGAGCAGCTTTAAGCGGGTTTGCATGGGTTTGCCCGACAGTAAGTGGTGCTAACATATGGTTAAACGAATAGGTGCTTATACCGTGTAGATTTTGCTTTCCAGTGCACAAATGTGCTTAGCATTTACATTTAAGCAATGCTTACACCTGATAAGCATAGCTCAGCCCTGGTAACCAGTGATCACATTCCAGTCTAATAAAATAGCAGGGTAATGACATGTTTAATAAGTGTATTTAATTCCATGTACATAACATGCTTCTATGTGCTGTCATTACAGTAGCAAGGGGTGTGAGTATACTGTATGGGACACCTGAGTATACATGGGTAGTACCACAGTCTTTTCTCTTTGTATGTGTTTCATACTTAGGTAGCATCCCAGGTTATATGCAGTCACACTTGCATGTATTGTATCCTTATGCTACTACTTTTAACATTGCTTTTCCAAGTAAGAGTAGATTGCAGATTGTAGTACTGGAACCATATACCCCTGCATGGAAAGCTGGACTCTGAGTACTGACTATCGTGATCTTGGTGTGTGAGCTGTATATTTTTAAGTATCTCCTATTGGATATTGATCTGATATGTTGATATTAACTGTAGACTACTATGTGTTTAGGACATGTCATTGAGGACTGCTGTCATGTAGTAATGGCATACCTCTCAGTGTCAGATGTCTAGTTGTCAAAACATTCATCCTAATGCATAACCCGTTGGCTAGCAAATTTCTGTCTGTCCTCTGTACAGATGTGCAGATGTCAGGTATCCATCTTGGCTGCTTACAGACAATCTCTGATTGACTGACACTGACATGTCTGCCCAGCTGTGTTATGAATGTCACAGCTAGAAAACCACACCCTGTACGCACCACATGCCATGGATACCTCAATCAGACTATCACATTCAACAGAACATGCTTGGGTACAGGTCTCTAACCCAGACACTGACCATGTTATGCAGCATATGTTGCATACATGTCAACGGGAGCACCTCAATGGCTCTTTGCAAGAGAAAACCAGATGATTGGATGTTGAATGTTAAGTGTCACCCTGGGGATTCAAGTGTCATCGGTTGATAGACGGCCTGCTGACACATGTCAGGTGGCATAATACTAGTGTACCCACATGCCCTACTCTTCTCATCTCTCCATGGACATTAGCCTGGTACACACCTAGGAACACCTGCACCTATGGACCTCAGTACTGACAAATGTGTCAGTGTGCATTACTGAGAATAACAGTGTCTGTGTGTTTCTAAACTTGTAGTTGAAAATACTCTGAGAGCCTTCTCACCCACTACAACCCTCCATTGCTATACTTAGAAATGACTGCTGTTGTAATTTACATTAAAGGTATATTGTTACACTCTTCTCCCTATGGGCTACTTGGAGCTTGCAGTACCAGCATAACACTGTTCTACAAATGGGTAGATAGGAGTGGGTTATCCACCAAATCCTGGCAAATGTGAGTATGTGTGTGTGTATATGTGTGTGTGTGTAACTGTGTGTGACTATGCAAATTTGTAGGAGACAGCATTCTGAGGCCACATTCTCCAAATACAATAAACTTTGCCATACATTATAAGGGATTGTGATGTTGCTAACATTAGGAGAGTGATGACAAACCCTCACCCTACTATCCCTGTGGCATGTGCAATAAATGCATATCCCTGTAGTAGCACTGATTAGATAGACAAAGATCTGTATTGCAGTCCTGGTCAATGTGTAATTGTGCGTATGTCAGAGCATTATCATGGGTTTCAGTGAGTACAATATCCAATGTGGGGTGTGGGTGCTGGGTATAGTATCTTTACATCATGGTACCCCCCAGTACATGTCCCAAGGTCCACTGTAAGAGGACCGCTGTCACCATCAACCATACGTAACTGATTACACTATCCAGCGCAATGATGCATGTGCTGTGTGCAAATATTCCCTAACAGTATGGACTCACTGACTAGGTAGTTAGCACTGCTAAACCCAGGTCTGTCAAATGTGCCTATGACTGTATGTGTTTGTGAATGTGTATATAACAGTATGTCATACTATGTATTGTTCATTAATACCCAGTACATCCCCCATTACCATACTGTACAAGGCCTGGTGATGTTCTTCACTTAACAGGAAACTCGGGACACACTTCATCATAAAAGCTCTGTGGTGTGTGCAATTAAGGCCAAACACATTAGTAGCAATACGTACCTAGGTAGGGATTCTACTCTCAGTGTTGCCAAGTAAGTGTGTATGTATGTATGTGAAAGGATCTACTTCAGTTTGCAGAACATTCATGTCCCAGGAGATCATTTGTCCGAGAACTAACTGTCAAAAGATAACATTTCAAAGGAATCATCTTGTGGAAATTCATTCCATCAAAACTAGTAGTGGATGTGTAAATGTCCTCTTCCCCTCTGTACAGCTGTACAGCGATACTGGAGTTGGTATATATAGTTGGGTGTGATTGTGGGCAGAGCCACCCACATTGGGGTTATTGTTGTGCATATCCCCTCGCTTAGTCTGCTGTTATACTGTACAGATTATGTTAACAGGTTAAGTAGTTGTTAGTCACACTATGGGTGGTTCTATACCACACTACACCCTCCAAAGTGGGGGGATGTGCCACCCACACCAGCACACCTATATTTACCAACTCTAGGATTCACTGCATTTGGGGAAGAGGGCATATACACTGCCATTACCATCGTCAATTACATTAAACTGGCAGACTGATTATTTACTGATGTGATGTTTTGGCTATTTGGTCTTGGTAAAATTACATAGGCTAAAAGGATTTCACTGCAAATTTAAGTACATCCATGTGTACAGTATTCTCTGTGTATTGCATCAACACCACAGCCTCTGTGTGTGTGGTATTCACAGACATTTGGTGTGTGCCACCCAGTACACTTCCCATTGTCCACTGTAGAAGAGCTGCTGACATCAGCCATCATGCACTCACCTTTATACACCCCTCAGACCTATCAGCCATGTGACACATGCAGTAACTGTTATACAGACCTGTCACATGTATTCAGCTGTACCCAGGATATGACACAGTCAATGTGTCACCACAGTGCCATACCCCTTGTAGGAAAGGACAGCAGACCAACATCCTGCTGACACATAGACACCTACAACACAAACTGAATACATTATGTAGACCACAATCAGTCGGTGTTAATGACAGCTATAATGCATCATGGCTGGACAGCTACACACGCTAACATGTAAGCATTAAACATTCGAGCTGAAAGCACGTTAAACAGCATTACATTGCTAAACCCAAGTACATTCACCCTGTGCATCAGAACCATATTAGCATGTCCCTGCATCTATGGTATGGATGAGAGGGATGTGACACAGGTATCATCATATGCACAGGGTGTGTTGTGGGTTTGCCAGAAGCCTAGGCTGAGCTGTTTGGTTGACATCATGTGTGTGTGTTAGGGGGTTCTTTATCAATTGGGCTGTGCAGATGTGGTGTGTGTGGGTATAGAGGTGCCCTAGCTGTGTTGCTGATGTGTGTGTGTATGTATGCACACAGTTCTGCCATGTGGCTGCCCTATACAGGAGTTTGTTGGACAGCTGCAACTCTACATGGCAGGGTGTACAGTTCACCATGTCCGACCACAGACATGGGAACTGTGCCTGCCAGGGGTTCCATGGGCACTATCAGATAGAAGCCCAGATATGGTACTCTCTCCTGATGATGACATATGTTCACTGGATCCACGTCCCTGTTGGGACCAGCCAGGACCATGTGCACATGGCCTGCTGTGTTGTGGTGTGGACAGCACCCCCCCTGCAGTGCTGATGCTGGTACTGCCACTACGGGATCAGCTGTGATTTGTTGCACATCCACATACACCTCCACCTGTTGGTGTTGCTGACCTACGTTCATGTGGCTGATGCCCTACTCCCACCACATGCTCTAACATGGATAACTCATGGTCGAGGATTACCACCATCTATCCAGGACCTCTGCAAAATAATGGTGGGCACCTGCAAGATCATGGATGTCAAGTACAGCAGAATGAGTAGCCGTCTGGAGCCACAGACTCTGTCTGGTGCATCGTTCCATATGTGCCTGTGCCTCCATGATGGCCTGAAACATGTGTCTGGTGACACCTGCTGTGGCACTTCTGCCAGGGGCATGATGGCCAGCAGCCCTCCTATGAGAACCCCTGTACATCTGCCTGTGTGGTACCTCAACAGTCATCCAGCTATGGCTGCTGTGTACAGACACACTTGTCATAGCCCCACCTGCCAACTGTCCCTCATCTATGGCCACTGGTGATGGGGTATGTATGGGCATTATGACTGTGTGCGGGGATGAGGTGGATAACATTGGGATGTCAACCAATGGCACAGTTTCAGCCCCTGACAACCTTGCCTGTGCCTCACCATACCTGTCATCATTTTCAGAGTCTGTATGGACACTAACATCAGTTTGCCTGCAGGAGGGATCCTGACCAACCTCGCCACCTGTGAGGGGGAAAATAAAAAATGTAATTCAAGACCTGCATGTTATTGCTACTACTAATGTGCCCTGAGGCCTTACCTGCACGCTCCTCGTCCAATGTGTGGGTGGCACCCACCTCCACAATGCTATCTTCAGGTTGCTGGCATGGCTGGCGGGTGGGTGCCCCAAGGCTGGTGAGGAGCTCCTCAGAATGTGTCAGTGGGGGATGGATGGCATGACCCCCACCTGTGGCTAGCTGGTCCCTCCTAACTCCAGCAGCATGCTGACGGGCATGGCAGATCAGATCGGTGCACCGATGCCACACCTGCTTATAACTGCGTTTATGCAGGCTGACATCATTTACCCTGTGGACAAGCTTGTTCCACAGGGCAGTCCTCTCCTGCAGATCATGGTTCCTGTGCCCAAATAGGGTGCCATGATGTAGTATGATGAAGTGTATAGTGACATAATTTTCCTGCGTTGTATATGCAGGGAGCCATTCCTGGGACATTGTACCTGGAAGACATAAACATGAAAAAAGGTCAGAGGACCTCATACTACAAGGATATATAAGTTGTTAATTGACATCCCCCCCAACATATCTGCAGCAATAATTTAAACACACAAATCAATAGGTATGTTTACACCAAACCTACTGTTGGGACATATGTCCTATTGTTCAGCAAATATTAAAATGTGTTTCTATTAATGTTCCATGTTGAAATACTATCATTGGTAGCCTGTTGCTGTCAATGTAACCTGCATGCTGTTGTAATTGCCACTGTGGTTCCATATATGCATGTGTTCTGTTTGCTATGCATCTGTTCCAAATCTGATGTTTTGGGTTATGGGAATATATATACATGCTGTTATAACTAATCTTGGATTGTGTTGACTATTACTAACCTACATAGGTTCTAAAACTGCAACACCATAGTACATTTGGGAAGGCCGGTCCCAGCGGACCCACCTCTCCCATCTCATCTGGCCATGACACCGGACCCTAGCATGTCTGGGACCCACCCCGGAACCTCCTCATCTGCTGGTCCTGCACCACCTTCAGGTGGAACCACTTCAGGGGATGAGGCTCGCCCCCCCCCTGAGAGTGGGCATGGACAGGATCCTGTCATCCGAAGTCAGGTCCTGGGTCTGGTGCATAGGGAGCTCTGAAGAGAATTGGGAGATCTGCTATGCCAGCCTGACGGCTGCTTGGCACAATTAGAGGGTAAGCCTAGTCCTTCTGCTCAGCACTAACTAACTAGCTGACAAGAAAGTTTCACGTCACAGAGTAGCTTGCTTTGTACAATGACATTTTGACTTTCATATCTTCCATATGAGAAGAACAGTATGACATCTGTTTACAGAGGGAAAATGTTCTGATTTGCATTTATTCTTGAATATATGTTTGTATTTCTAAAGAAATAAAAAAAATAAGGAAGATATGATGGACAAAGATATCAGGGTAATGGCTAACATCAGCTTTATTTAGATGTGAATATTATGAGGAGTTGCAAAATAAATGTGAGTTGCAAAATAAATGTTTTGGGATAATATTGGCTTTAAATATAAAGTATTCTACTTGCAATGAATGCACTCCCCCCACCCCTCTCTGTCTCTCTCTCTATATATATATATATATATATAGATATATATATGTATATATATATATATATATATATATATATATATATATATATATATATATATATGTATATATATATATATATATATATATATGGTTCCCTATCAGAAGCCTGAAACACTATAAGCCTGAAAATCAAAATCCTGAAACCAAAAGCCTGAAAATTCAAAATCCCAAAAACCCAAAATCCTGAAACTCAAAATCCTGAAAACACAAAATGGACATACTGACGTCATTGTGGCTTTGCTATTGTTAGCCCTGTGGTGTTAGGTCATGCGCTGGGTTCAGGTAAGTGTCTTGTTGGTTTTATGTTAGGTTAGGGGCGGTTTAAGTGAGTTAGGGTTAGGCAGGTTAGGCATGTATGCAATAGTGACAAATATTGGGGTTAGGGCGGTTTAAGTGAGTTAGGTTAGGCTGGTCAGGTGAGTGTGCGATAGTGACGGACCTTAAGGTTAGGGTTAGGGTCAGGGTTAGTTGGTAGATATTAGTGTCTTTATAGTGACATATTAGCATTATTTGTGTTTTCAGGATTTTGAGTTTCAGGATTTTGGGTTTTCGGGATTTTGAATTTTCAGGCTTTTGGTTTCAGGATTTTGATTTTCAGGCTTATAGTGTTTCAGGCTTCTGATAGGGAACTATATATATATATATATATATATATATATATATATACTGTAAAACATAAATTAGACATTATCTTCAATTAATTCAAACAACTTGCTCGACAGAGGCTAATATTTTAAACAGTACTGTACTTAGGTAACATGAAAGCATTTTCTTTTTACTTTTTAGACTCTGTTTCACAGGGAAAATGAACACGTGCAAGTGATTCTTTATGCATCTGCTTTGTTCTCACATATGCATTTATTTGTATGGCACATTGAAGCTGAAGTTCAACTAACATGTTTCAGTGACAAATGTCATCACTTCAGCCTAGACTAAAAGTGTTTTTCTAATAGAGTTATCTGTTTAAATTCTATGCAGTTCATCAACAGGCATTTATAGAAAATTGCATTGTATGCATATATGTGGATAACATAGATTGCATTGATTCAAATCAAGTTACTGGTTAAAGAACATGATGGGGAACCTGGAGGAAATAATGAAAGTGATAAAAAATAATGAAACTAATGAAAATGTTAGGAATATGAGAACTGAGATGCATGTCACTCATATGGTTCAGGCAGAGATCAGACCTAATTCCATACATATTTATAGATAGAGGGAGTTGCAGAGTTACATTTTCAGCATTGTTAACAGACACAGTGACAGAAAATACTAAGCCTGCAAAATTGAAGATACTGTATCAAAGTCACTTAGATGAGACACAAATGATACATTTTTGCCCCAGGAAATATGGGACAAAGTTGTAAGGGCTTTGTTTTATCATAATACTGGCCCAAATACTTGATCATTCATAAAACAAGATACAGAATTTTGATTTGCATATTACCTGGTGGGATTAATTAGATTCTACACAGGGACATACCCTATGACTATTATGTATTATGCTGATACATATGCAGATTATAGCATTCTGGCAACATTATTTTACAAGAGTTGACACTGATATGGCATGTGTGATGAAATAAGATTTAACATCTGAAATCTGACATTTGAAGCATTTGAAATGAAATTTTGATATTTGATTCTATGTCTTTAAGAAACAATTGGCATTTTGCTAATATCTAATTTGAAAAACAAAGAATGACAAAACCAGAATTAAGTTACAACTATACATTACTTAAATATGTAAACTGTTTTTGATAAATTACACATTTCAATGGGAAGATATTATATATATATTGGTGAACAAGTTACAAGTTTATATGAATTTGCAATACAGTCTTTGTAAAGACCAGCAATAAAAAAAGGAATATATATTCCATACTGTTTCTAAAAGTCAGACTGACATAAGATATTTCTGCAGTACTAGAAGGTTTTTAATATTTAACAGAATGCACTCTATAAGAACATGAAAGACTGTGATTTAAGCTGATGATTTATGACATCATGACATTGTGACCATGGATTGTTTTTCTAATAATAGGTATGCAATGAGCTTATTGTCTACTTATAGACATATGACAAGGGAAAATAAAGAGCTGACGCAACATAATTTCATCTGCTTGGTGACAAAGAAAACACATTACATAAATATCTGGACACTCTTTTATGAAAATATGTAGATATGGCCAGGTATCTAATGTATGTATGTATGAAAGTAAGTATGTAGGTATGAAATGTAACTGTAAATTGCTCATTAAGAATACTGTGTCTGTATCTAAGGGTAACATGTACCTAAGAAATTACACCTGCTCTGTAGCATGAAACATAATTGTAAATTTTTCTTCTTTTCTATATTGTATCTTTATCTAAACTTTGTAACATGGAGCTTTTTTCCCCAGGCCTCCAATGAAGACGGGATCCCTGAGCCCAGTACATTCCCGGTCATCAAACTAGAAATAAATAAATAAATAAATACATCTAAATCTTATTTTGTATTTTTTATTTTAGATTATAGGGTAGGCTTGGCTTGTGTTATAACTGATTACATTCTCACTTTCATTTGTGTTGTGATACCCTGTCTCCTATGTACGAGTTTTGCAGTTAAAACAATAGCATGGAAACCATCTTATGTAACATTAAATCTCTGGCTTCATCTGAAAACATTGACTTGCCTTGCAGTAATTTCTTTCAGGAAGGGTATTACATTTTTAAATCCCCTGTTTTTCTGTGCTGTGGATGGGTAGGGGAAGCACATTGGCTAGGGAAGGAACCAGAAAAGAAGACACATTGCACAAACACAATAAACAGAGGCAGGCTTGATATAAAAGGGAGGGATAAAAAGGAAGGTGAATGGAAATCATAAGCTAGACATTGTCATGGAGGAGCTGGATGAACAGACACTGGTCAGGAGAGCTGGGTCAAGAAAGTCGGATGGAATGCAGTACAGAAAGAATGAATAACGGCACTGACCATATTTGCATAGAATAACTCAGGAAAAAATAGGCATTCTTAAACATATATTTAAATGTGACCAAGGTGAACATTGCATGTGCAAAGCACAGAAGCCATTCATATGGGTCATCTCCTTAACGTACATGTGCATACACAGATCACTATGTGAAGTACACTGTAAAGCTATAGGGGCAAAAGGGCTGTGTAAACAATATCAAAGGATACAAATCCACTCATTTTTGACTAATTTGTGCTGCCACATGGCATGAGTAGTACACAGACACTGTATGTACAATGCACAATTATTCCTACATGTAACATTCAGGGTGTCCATGTATGTACATGACAATACACAGGACAATCTTGTTGCATGAACCATGTACATTACAAAGGTTACCAAGTCAACTACATCCAAAGTGAAATATATGCATACAATCCAGAATGTAGGCATATCAAGCAATGTAACCACAGGGAATGAAACAGACAATAAGACCATCTCCACCAAATGGACATAAATAACATGCTTGGTGACTTGACATCAAAGGGCAACTCATCTGATAATGCTCTAGTGTCCTGTGTTGGGGACCTTGGTCTACTCAGCTACACTAACTCTGGTAATAGTTCAATAACCGACAGCAAAGATATGCAGAAAGGTTAGCTCATTGCACATACAATAATTAGACTGCACAGAACCATGAAAAGTATCAAGTAAAATACTCTTCTTATGCATAAGATAATGAAGTCACATCCAACATGTGACACAATGGGTGATCATTCCTTCAGAGTCTGTAACAAAACAGTTATATGTAGCAGTAGACAATCATGGCATTGCAATTTTACATCAATAACCTACATTACCTATCAACCAGAGACCATTAACAAAAGCACAGAACATATCTAATGTAACACACTGCACGCCACTATTCTCTATGTGTTGTAATGCACTAGTGCCATACAGTGTTTCCATAACATCATAGCTTATCCAAAATTCAAAGAAAGGAATAAGTAATAAGTAACCCAGCAGCAACCAGTAATGTCAAAAATCATGGGACACTTGAACAGAGGGTGATGTACTGCAAAAAGTAATGTGGAACTGCATCTATATATTACTAGGAACCTACAGAAAGTACTAACATGCCAGATGACAGACGCACAGACATCTAATCCAAAACAATGATGTACAACATATGAGGATGCTACTACTCATGTCATATGTAGGCATGGATAGACAGACAATAGTATGTCTGCACAAGGGGGGATCTTGTGCTCAAACTTGTGCTACAGTGCACACATTTCCTCTGAGTGTGTATACTGCAAGCGCACTGAAGTAACACTGTAGAGCAACAATGGAAATGTGTTAAGGTATGCACATATATAACAGGTACCATCTTTTGCCTCTATAATAACCTAACAGTTGTATACCTCTCCACTGAAAGGATGTCCCAGCAGTAATCTGAATACAGGAATAAAATACATTACGATTGGGTAATACTGACATTTTCATATGTACTTACTGAAGCCAGGCGGTGCGTTCTTTGCAAATTATGCCCCACAGCAAGCAGGTTATTTGGTCTCCACCTGCTGAGGTCATCAAAGTAGTGATGCGCATGTACACCAGACTGCTCAATCCTCTGTCCACCACTGGAGGTTAGTGATCATATCCTCCTAAGTATCAATTTGATTAAATGGACTCCGCTTTATGATCCATATAGGTGATCCTCTTAGTGCTACAGTAGGGAGAATGTTACAAACATTTCATGCTCATCCCACAACAAAGGTTATGAGCCAAATAAATGTTAGGATGCCTTTGCCATTTCACATTTTGATGAATAGATAGCTCTGGATATTTGACCAGCTGAATTTATTAGTAGCAATGGCTCAACAAAACAGAAAAAAAAATTACAAAATACTATCATCTAGCACAAATGGCCATGCTGCCAAACACGATATGTGCAGGTCATGTAATGCTATACCACACAGCCACTGTTAATGCCCCTCTTGTCCATACTATAAATCTTTCAGTGTGTTGTGAACAGTGAGAACGAGATACATAGAGTACTATACAGCTTAAATTAGCTGCCCAAAACTTGGATAATGGATTCCATAACATTCAGTGTAAATGAGATTCATTAATAATGAAAGGCATAATAGTACCAGTAAACAGTTGTGTGCTCACTGAGACCCTGTTTAAGGCAGAATCATGGTGTGAGCTTTGTTGCTGAGTGGATCTAGAGTGTTTAGCATGAATTACCTAAGAAAGTTTGCATTGCTAGACATTAACAAATCTCTTTCTCTGGTAGCATGCATTACTAGATATAGATATGCAAAGCAAGTTTAACTGAATTTAAACTGTGCGATATTTTCATGGCCATGTATCTATATGCCTACATGTATTCTTGTAGAACTGAAAGAGTTTGCAGCAGCTTTCAGGGTTGTAGTACCATACAGCTAATATGACTAAGCTTTGTTAATCACAGCAAATGGATACAATTGTGTACAAGAAGTCACAGGCATTATGGAGATGAATGTGTTACTATATAGCACTGTACTACTTGCCTTTGTTATGTATAGGCTGCATTTTGAATCCCTCTGGAGAAATTTATAGGAGTTTAATTATGATATAAACACAATTAAATGTTGATATATTCCTGGTATGTGCAGAGAAACATTATTTCCTAGATTTTGTAGAGATTACTGATCACTGGAAAGCCTTATAACTGCTTCTTAGAAGCCAATTTGGGATTAATCCTGCTGTTTTGTTCCTGGAGAGATAAGGAGCAGAGGGTCAGTGAGTGTATTTGATTGGGCAGTGTGTGTGTGTGTGTGTGTGTGTGTGTGTGTGTGTGTGTGTGTGTGTGTGTGTGTGTGTGTGTGTGTGTGAGAATTTCTTGACTGGTCTAGTTGCTATCCAGGGCATCTACCAGGAGAAGGCCACAACAAGTCTGCAGACCCATGCAACATCTGGGACAAGACTAATGATCACTGAAGAGCCTGTGTTCCACTTTTCATGTTGAGATTAGTGCTATTATTTTGCTTTTGGTGAGGGAAGAAGCAAGGGGACATTGATTCACAGCTCTATAAGGCTGTGGTGGGACCACCATTAGTATTAGCCAGGTAGTAACCAATAGGTGAATCTCCAATATTCATTATTCTTGACAGAGCAAATGTTGTCTTTTTAATAAATACTTCTTGTCCAGTTTAAGGTTAGCTACAGACTAACCTGACTTCAGTATATCCCCCTGAATACTTTGTCCATAAATCTTCAGGATCTAATATAGTAGTTTTCTCCAACCCCCTCCCCAAAGTACTATTCAAGCACGATTTCCCTACTGTCTGGCAACATAGCTCAGCAGTCTTTTCTTACCCTATTTCTGGCAGGCCTGATTGTATTAGGTGTTCTAAGACAGTGTAGCAACTGTCTTATAGTTAACTGGCAGCTCACTACCTATACTGGTTGATAGTACAACCTGTAAAAGATGTAAGTATTTAAGAAACATGGAGACAATCCTCTTGCAGTGTTGGTAAGTATCATATCTCCACAACATCACATCAGTCACAGCACACTACTAGACCCATTACATATTATAAGGCTGTAAAGAAAAAAATTGCCAAAGCCTCCTAAAACTCACTGTAAAATATCTCGGCCTGCAGCACATAAGGAAACACCTACTCCTTCTTCACTCACACATGCTATAAATCCACAAAACTCACTCAGGATTCATTAGGAAAGCAGGCTTAAGCACATAAGTCCCATAAATTCTGATTTCACAAAGGGACATGTTTTGGTCATAGGTGACTCTACAGTTAGACAAACAGACTCCACACACACTAGACTGGGCAAGAACAGGCTGAATGTAGGCTGATTGTCTGACACCAGGATCTGTGATGTTACTACAGCCCTAGGTTCTTTAAGCCAGACAGATATGACTATGACCTAGCGGTGGCCCATGCAGGGATGAATGACCTGAAGTGCTCTACCCAGAGAGACATGATAGAACTTGATATGCATGTGCTAGAGGCAGAAAAGTCACTGGTCTTCAGTAGTAACTTGCATTCACCAAGAATGATTCCTAGATACAAAGAAAAGATAATTGGATTTAACAACTGGCTAAGTAGTTGGTGTCATTCTAAGGGACTCTGGCATATGTCAGTTTGGGTTGATATGGCAGATAAGACTCCTGTTTTGCCAAGAATAGATTACACCTGCCATACCAGGGCTTCTGCATACTGGCTAAAGTCGTTGCTGTTCCCATAGTGCTTTTTTAGGCAGAGCCCCTACTGGACTTTCCTACTAAGAAAATTTTAAATTTAGACAATATCAGGGTAGCACTACTCAATACTCTATACTGGAAATCTGAATAGAAATATACCAGACTTAAGGCCATCCTGCTATATATATATATATATATATATATATATATATATATATATATATATATATATATATATATTCACTGGGACGGTTTAAATGCAATAACAGCACACCCTCTATTCCAGGATTTAGCACAAGTTATGTCTTCAGACCCTTGGGAAACTGTGGGAGAGTCTCTATATTTGTAAGAAAGTGTATTATTTCACATCAGATTACCCACCACCCTAAGCTGAAGCTTGTGAAGATCTAAATCACCTTTAACAAATCAGGCTATTGCTTCATTGCTAGATAAAGATCCCCATCATTGTTGCCAAAGGATAAAAGAAACTACCTTAATGCCATTGAAGCATTAAATATCAAGTCAAATACCTTCTTACTAGAAGATTCCTATTACTCAAGCTTTGATTGGCTTACTTACACCTCTAAAAATAGCTACTCAAAGCAAGTCATACTTCAAGAACAAATTATAAAACTACCCACTATGGTTTTAATATGCTTGACCTGTTCCTTACCATGCATCTCCTCATCCCTAGTTAAAATCTGAAAACAAATCAGGCATCTTCTGTCAGGAATAGGAGTACCACCCCACCACCAAATGTGACCATCTTTAGATACTTTTCCAAAGCAAACCTACTTCAGCTTGTAGAAGACATACAAAATTCCCAACAATCCCTTTCAAATGACCCAAACGAGAGGCTGTTGCATTCACCTTTTCTGGCACCCGAAAAGTAGCATAGAAAAGTCATCCCCAATCTACCCTAAATATAACTGTAAATTCATGAATAAACCTCTCTGGAAAAACTCTTGCATAAATAACCAGAACAACAAGAGAAGGAAAATAATGAAAAGTTTTAAGGAATCCTCATCTCCTACCTAAAGACTACACTGAAACATGCCAGTAAGGAACTTAAAAACACTATTAGAAAATTAAAACAGAATATGACCTTAAGGTTGCTGCAGATTCCAATGGAAACTGATAATCTTTCTACAGCTTTATCAGAAAAATAAGGAATAATGTTCAACACCGCAATGAGCTCATCCATAACTTAATCACCCATCTGTCCCCAAGGACAGAGCATTTATATTAGCAAACAGATTTAGTGCAAACATTCCCCTCCTACCCACATTGTTCACTCTGCTAACCCATGAGAATTTAGTGTCTCATGTAATCACCTTGGAACAAGTCTTAGAATTCATGTCAAAGGTCGAAAATAATATTTCAATGGGACCAGACAACATACCAGGCTGCATTCTCATCACTGATGACTTGTACTATCTGAACCTTTACTTAAATTGTTCATCCAGCAGCCACTGTGACTCCATGACACAAGAGTGGCTCCTCTATAGACCTGGGTCATTATAGGTCCATAAGCCTTACCAGCCTTATGTGCAAAGCCATGGAATGCACCATAGTTGAACTCATTTATGTAGACATAGACAGCTTGATCTAAATCCCAAACAGTTTGGTTTTGTGAAGGGCAGATCCTATCCCCTGAACTTGGTATGCTTCTTTTAAAAGATCACAGGAGTTGCAGATGATGGTCATTCTGTACACACTCCTTATCTTGACCTGGCCAAGGCATTTGACACTATCCCTCATGCTAGCATTATTGAAACTTAATGTGCCTCCCTACACTACACTATACACTGGATTACAAATCGGCTGTTCAACAGATCATCATTTGTGAAAGTTGCTGGTTCCCTCAATCAGTGTAAAATTGTAACTAGTGGTGTGCCACAGGGATCAGCTCTAGGTTCTCTCCTGTTTGGCATTTATTTTGCAGACATCCAAGCCACTATCTCAAAAGTGTGATTGACCAAGTTTTCTGGTGAAAGCAAACTGGACACTGTTATCAGCTCCTCCACTGATACAAAGCAACTCCATCAAGGGCTGGAATATGGACATAATGGTCTCAAACTAAATGAAAAAAAAAGTACAGCAGAAATGTGTGTGGCAGAAAGGTTGCTCCTAGTTCATATTTAATAAATGTTTTCTTATGTTGGATAACTTTCTCTGGTTTGATCATCATGTTTCTCCTACAGTCAGGAAATTCTTCTATGTGGTTCAATTAAACTCTAAGGGAGTATTTTCAAGATTTAGAGCAGTCATCCTACCACTGTACTCTCCCATTATCGGATCCATCACTGAGCACAGTGTCCCCTTTAGTATGTATGAATCCAACCTATTGCTTAACTGGAAAAGCCCCACAGATTTCTAAGAAAATTAAAGGGAATAAATGCTTCAACTGCTTCACTAGATTAGCACAAATCTTCTTATACTCAGTAGCCTACAGATTGCTGTGATGTGACCTCTGTCGTACTTTTCAAGTCATGAAAGACTGCATCCTATTTGATTGCTATTTCTTTGCAAAACCAGTGACCCTACAGACACCCACATTAAAGACTTAAATCTACACCAACAAATAAATAAAATTCACTAGAAAGATAGGTTTCTAATTCAATGTATTCTTAGCGCATGGAGTAAGTTGCCACTACAAGTTAAGCAAGGTACTACTTTGACAACCTTTAAGGCTAGTCTTGATGACATAATGGGTAGGCACAAATTTACACCAAGGTGTAAATCAATTTGGTATGTGAGCACTGTTGAGCACTTAAAAAGAGAGACAAGAACTTTTAAGTTTACCTACTTAAAGGCATCTTATGCTCTCTGTGATTGCTGATCTCGTATGTTCCTGTTTCCTTTGTTTTCTATGCTATTTTCCTTATAATAATACATGTCTGGCATATAAAAACCCATATTTTGTTTCAATATATAAAATACAATATATCATTCCTCAGTAAAAGTCTCCCAAATTTATACTTTGACATTTGGTTACACACTGTGCCTAAACTGCCCTTCTGCCATTTAGGAAATTAATTGCAAATGAATGTTGAATTTCATTGATTATATTTCTAGCATCATTAAAGGAAGTTTTGATTATGGAATGTTTCCACTGGCAAATACGTTCTGATTCTGTTGTAAAAGTTGAGGTCCAGCTGGAGTATTAACCAGTTAATGTATAGTATAAAAGAACTGAAAAGCTATAGTTGCCTAGCTGAAGAATAGTTAGGTAACTAATTATATACCAAAGTTTGATGCTGTTAAGGTATAGCTGATAAGAGTTATAAAAGTGGGTAGGATATCCTTAGGGGTGGGGTATGCTGCTGAATGGTGGATAGAGGTCAGAAAGCATAAATGTAAGGAAATTGGGTGGCAGGAAACTGGTGGTGGGATGGCAGTGAAGTGAAATGGGTCATGCAGGCTCTTACTTTAGCAGTAGCCAATCAGTATGGTCTAGCACAGAGAGTGAACTGCAGTGCATCCCCGCTTCATTTGTTATGGAAAGGTTGGCAGTGGCTAAGTGAAGAAAAGAAAAAAATTAATACTATTTTTATACTTTGTTTCATTTTCTTGATGTACATTTAGTTAAGTTGTGCAAGTATTGCTTCAGAGAAAGATAACAGCCAGGTCGGGCTTGCTACTTACTACACTAGAGATAGTTTTAGCTGGAAAAATATAAAGAGTAAGTCTCTGCCCACAGGATGAAGTCCCTTTGGAAAGATTTATAACTAGAGTGTTGGGTTGAGGCACAACAATCACAGCAATTCTCAAGTATTCAACAGGGCATAACAAAACAGATACAGTGCAGTTTAAATCAAATATATACAGTACTGCTCCATTGGGATTAAATGTAATAGGAAGTTACCTCCCTGGAGACTTGTAGAAGGAGCAGTGCATCTATGGTTAGCATTTGTGGGCTAGAAAACTGGCTGTGCATTAACTGCTGACTCAGACCAGATTTACTCTTACTTGCCACCTCCTGAAAATGGAGTGAGAAGAGTTGATAAGAACAGAGAAATATATAGTAAAAACTTAAAGCTGAGAACCTGAGTGTAATAAAATTAGAGTAGAAAAAAAAAACAAAATTTAGTGCAGAGCTTGCAAATGCTTCTGTGCATTGGTTAATATCATTAGGAATGCAAGCATACAAAATTCAAATATGTAATTATTAAATGATATGTACTATATGAGAGGGGAGTGGTGGGGTGAATGGGAGTGGGAATATTGCTAATGATTTGTTTAGAGGTCCTGTCAGTGAGGGATTTGAGTAGGAATGGATATAGTGCAATGTAGTGTTGGAGGAAGAAAGGGAGTTGGGAATGATGGTAAAAGCTATACAGAAGTTGGAAATTGGTGCAGAGAGAGAAGCGTGATTCTATGACAGTGCTAAAGTGGTTTGAGGAGGAATAGAGATTGGATATCACAGCTGATAGGTGTACATAGATGGCATAATTCTGAAGTAAGGTATGATGAGTTGGGGTGGAGTTGGGTGGGGTAGGAGAGATTACTTGACCTCAGAGCCCCTTTGTAGCATTAAGCAATAAGTTTATAGTTGATGCTCAGCAATTAGTCTGGTGACTCATACAGATCTTGTTTTAGTTACTGAATGCAGATATTAAGAAACTAAGGGTAGGAAGTCTTTGGTTAACAGTGTAAGCTAATGATCAAAGTAAGTGGACAGTGACCAATTAAGTAAGCAGTCCTAAGAGTGTAAGGACTACTCTTCTGGGTGACAGGGTGGGGGTGGGTGATGTCACAGCCATTTTTCAGGACAGAGAAGGTACTTACCTGACTTGCTTTACATACAGCTAGGTTCTTCATGTTAAACATGCTTACATTTGTACAGCTGCTATAATCAGTTGGCTTCTGGAGCAGAGGACCAATTTCATGTCCACAGGCTGAAACATGAGAAAGAAGAGATAATCACTGTAGTACTTAATATTATACAGAGGCAATACAGTTAGTGCATATGAAGCTAGTTTATTTCTAGAGATGCAGGAAGGAAAACAGTGAGTGAAAGTAAGAAAATACAGGTATTATAAGAGTACAGCGAGAAGGCAAAGGAGCATATGAAAGTAAGGTCAAAATGGGTATAACAGGAGGTGTACTGATGGAGAAGCTTAATGATAAACTATATAGAGCAAATTATCAGAGCATAGCACTACATTGCTAAGCAAACTTTAAACCCAACACTTAATATGTAGACATGAAACTAATCAGTATGTTGAAAGAATTTAGTATAACTAAGCATCAACAAATAAAGTTACATACTTGACTTGCATATTTGTTAAAGGGCACAAGCTCGCCATACATAGAGCTTATGTAACTACAATAAAAACAATACAACATACTATACTCATAAAACAAAAATCAGTGTAATACCAATTTAAAGTATCATATGATATATATCAGTGAAAATATCACATGATATGTACCTGCCTGGTGTAGGAAGATGGTATCCCTCCTTCAGAAGTAACAAAATCACATATTTGTTTATCTATCAACATATGATATATCCACTTGTTCTTAAGGCAAGGTTTAGGAAGTAATGTAACCTATACATATTACAACGCTCTCAACTTCTTTAAGCAAGAATCAAGAACAATTACATAAGTAATGGGGAGAGAAGGGCCCAAAAATCAGAGACTGGTTTTAATGGCTACTACTAATATACTTACAAAGTTGTTAGAATAGCAGATTTTCCATTAGCACACATATTCTGAAGGAAAACTCTGAAATCTCAAATGCCTTTCATTATTTTTTGACTGTAATCTTCACTGATGTGTCAGAAAAATCATACATTTTATGAAGAACTGACCAAAAATATGAGGTAAAATCAGAGACAGTTGAGAGATATGCCTATAATTATTTTTTAATACAACTAGTACTAGTACTAATAATAAAAAAACAGCCCACCCAAACTAAGCTGCACAGAGAGAGAGGTACTCAGTCATCTCTGTACATAAATACTTGCTTCTTATTCAGATCACTTTCTTTGACAAGCAGTAAGGACACCTACATTTCCCCTCTCTTCACTTGCAAGGAGTCATGCCTCAACTCTACTGATGTCATCATGTTGCAGACATTTGGCAAAGAGGGCAATATGAAGTCAGGAAATTGAAGTTTAAAGGGGCTGTTCAGGATTTATTGGCACCCTTATATTTTAAATTAAAAGTTGATATTTTCTGGCAAAAAAACAAGTCAATTCAGAGGTATGAACCTGGTTAGTCAATGTGCATTTACATAGCAATGGTACATCTACATTAAGTGATGGGTTTCGGACATTGGCTTAACAAGTCCTGCAGTTCTTTGTCACTTGATGCAAGGGTAAAGGGTATCCTGAAATACAACAAGTAGGAGGGAGTAGCAAACACATTATGCAATTTCAGTGTTTACTGATATTTCTGAATAAGAGGAATTTTGTTTTTCTACAGTTATGGAACCAACAATGAAGTGCATTTGGAAATGTGGACAATCATATCTGCACTGGGCAGTGGTCAAAGCAAATATGGCATCAGGGCTAGACTTGTGGCTGCATGCTAAGTCTGTGAACATTGAATGGGTGAGCAGGAGAGGACTGATCCCCCTCGAGTCTGAGAAACAAACGGGATGAAGGCACGACCCTCCCAGTATCCTGGTAATGCACATTGGCAACAACGATATCATATCACAGGCAGCTATACAAGCTGAAGGTGCAAATACTGCATATATTGGTGGAAGTGCATTCTGGTGGCCACTAATCAAGACAATTTGGCCTTATGTTATTCATTACTGTGTATGGAGGGGTACTGTGAAGCAGAAAGCTGACCAGCGGATACATGAGTGTACTGATAATAGCATTTGGATTGTCAGCATACAGGCATCCTCCAATGGAGTGCATTTGACCAATGAAGAGATAGATTACTTCCTCATGGACATGAGGAAAGCTGTCCTTGTGGAATTGCATTCAGTATGAAGTTTTAAAGTGGCAACACTCAAGACATGGTCCATGTTTCAGTTTTGTTTCTGTCTTCCTTTTTACTTTAGTGACTTAATGATTAGATATGTTTGTGTTAATAAATTATTTAATTTGCCTACTTGTCGGTCTGTATCCTAATTGTACATAATGTACATGGCTTTGTATTCTGCTGCAGTGCTCATTCTATGTAAGTATCAGCGACTGTCCACAGAGTAGCATGGTGGGACCACACTCCACAGCAGAATGAAAGGATACATAACACTGCAAAAGTCGTCACTGATACCTGTTGTCTAATACCATTTTAGAGATTTTTATGCTTGTTTACTTATAAAATATGCATATATCCATCAATATCATCTCTATAAATATCTGTGACATTATTCAAAGACATACATTAAGGAAAGCCATTTCACATTCCCAGTCAACATATACTAGTTAGAAATGGAGTGGGGTAGCTAATACAAAATGAGATGAGAGTTATTTTACAGAAATATTATGAATATATGCCATATAACACAACTAAAACCATAGTGCTATATGGTAGTCCATGCCTGTAACCATTTAAAATCTTGGGACTTGCATTCCTGAGTCTCTAAATGTAGAGACTGAAAAAATGAAATCCATACTTACATATATGAAGTGTAAGACTGACATTTCTTGGAATATTTCCTTTACTCTGAGGTATGGTGATTTCAGTGCTGGTATATATACACCCAAAGAGTGTGGGGAGCATGTCCCCTGCAAAAAAAAAAAAAACAAGTTTAAAGGAGAAGAGGGATACCTGATATCACATCTTCTTCCATATTTTAAATCTGTTTTTTTTGGTCTCTCAGGACTGGCAATGAGAGACTCAAGTTTTCAATATGGAGTCCACCATAAAATTAAATGAAACTATAAACAAATCTGGAAAAAATGCACTCATGCTTGAATAACTAAAATCTCTTTTCAGATATGTATGTTTATTATCAATAAATATGTTTTGCATAATTAGATAATTTATGGAAGTAGCTCAGGAACTGTCAACATACTAGCATGGTAGAACAGCTTCTCAGAGGACGGCTGAGAACCCAGATTTGGAATGTCTGCTGACCCTAATCTAGAGGTTGGTAAGCAATAAAATGTGATATTTTTATATGTCAAATTATGAATATGTGGAATATTAATATTTTTGTTAATAACTGGACACATGCACATTTTATATGGTATTCATGGTGGGCCAGATTCACAAAGGCTTGCATGGAGTCTTAAAGTAGAGTAAGATTCCATGCAGCCATCATGTCCGACGAGCGATCCAGGAACAGCCTGTAGGGGCGTGTAAGAGATCTCCTAAAATGGCTCTTACATGAACAGGGCTGGGATATGCAAATTACCTCAATTGCAGATGAAAGGCATGCAAATGAGGTAGATTTGCGATTCAGGAAACCCAAACATGTCCGAGTAAGAGCAGTGTTATTTGCAGAAAAGTACTCAGTTGACAACTGAGTACCATTCTGCAAATAGCAAAATGGAGCCGTGACAGCTCCAAATAAAGGTTGCATCCAGTGCAGGAAGCATGCCAATGGCCAAATATACGGCCATTGGAAATGTTTCCTGATGCAATATGAAAATAAAAATAATTTTTGTTCACCGATTTCCGATGTTTAAGCATAGCGCAATGCCGCGCAAATGGGCTGTGCTCTAAAACCCAGAATACTAAAAATTAAAACCCACAAATGTGGATTTTATTGAAATTGTTAATGTACAATGCAAGGGAATGGCAGGCTGAAGACAACATGGCCACCGAGTAGAGGTTGCTAAGGGGGGAAGCTCAGTCTAAGAGATGTAACCAAGCATTAGTAGGCAGTCCTATGTAAATGAGTGTTAGGATAGTGAATCGCAAGCTTACATAGCAAATGAGCACAGTCAGTGGAGTGTAGGAGTAGGATATGGGGAGTAACAGGGTAGAGGACAGGTGACATCATGAGAGAGGTATGTATGAAAGAAGTGAAGCTCATTGGAGCAGAGTGGCATGTGTCAGCTGTCATTTATAGGGAATGCCAAGAAATGGAAGGTGTATGCCGTGGATAACACCAAAGTTTCTTGCTGAACGGGTATGTGCGCGTGTAAACCCGAGTAAGACAGAGTGCGTGGGTGTAAGTGTGAGTGCGCACGTTTAAGCCGGAGTAAGCATGTATAAGGCTGTTTAAAGAATTGTAAGAGTGTTTGCGCTGGTGTGCGCATGTTTTAACCTGAATAAGCAAGTTTTAGTCTGTGTAAGCATGTGTGCACGCGTGTTAGCTGCTGTGTGCGTGTTTGCGCTTGTGTGAGCGGCGTACCCCCCCCTGAGGAAACAGAAAGGAAAAAGGAAGCACAACAAATAGTAGGAAGCTACCAGGGAGTACTAGCAGAGCTAGTAGGTGAAAACAATCAGAATCAGCGAATTACACAGGCAGTACACTAGCCCAGCCCAGCCTAGCACTTAAAACTCTGCAAACAACAGTCCTGTATGTTTCTCACAACAGACACTGCAGTAAGCTAATAGAAGTGAAAACTGAAAAAGTTTTACTGAGACAAAGAAATGTTAGGGGCTGCCATTGCTGTTATAAGGTGACATATGCAACATGCTGAGGGTGGTGACAATGGAAATGCTGCTGGACAACCCACAGTGAGGAGACAGAGAAGAGTGTACAGGCCCAGGGTAACCTACCAAGGGCTACATGAGCTGGAGATAGTGGAGCGCTATAGAGTGGACAGAGACCTTCTGCAGCTTATTGTTGAGCTGTGCAGGCCACGCCTCACACACAGAACCAACAGAGGGGAACCCATCCCAGTGGAAACCAAGGTATGTGTTGGCCTAAGAATATTAGCAACAGGTACCTTCCAGAGACCAACTGGTGATATGATGGGGATATCACAGGCATCAGCATCCAGGGTACTACACCAGTTCCTGGTTGCCATGTCAGCACATGTCGGTGATCATGTATATTTCCCCAATTCCTGTGAGGTACTGGCCAGCAATATGCATCTCTTCCAGCAAATAGCGGAATACCCTGAGGTAGTGAGTGCAATAGACTGCACGCACATATGCATCAAAGCACCAGCAGGTGAGTGGGGTAGGGTCTACTTCAACTGCAAGGGCTTCCCCTCCATCAACTGCCAGGTCATGTGTGATGCCCAGGGCATAATACTGAATGTGTGTGCAGGCTGCCCTGGAAGCTACCATGATTCCCATATCTGGCATCTGATGCAGCTATACCAGACATTTGCCAGTGGGGACATCCCACATGGTCACTTAGTGGGGGATGCTGGCTATGCACTGGAGCCGTGGCTGATGCCACCCATCAGAAACACACACACACCTGAACAGGAATACCATAATGAGGCACACGCACAAACATGTAATGTAATAGAGTGTGTGTTTGGGCTGCTCAAGTCACGCTTCCGGTGCCTGGACACATCTGGTGGAGCCTTGCAATACTCACCAACTACATGTACCCAAATTGTCATGGTATGTGCTATGCTACATAATATGATCCTGCGAAAACAGCTGCAGCAGGACCAGCATAGGCCTGGGCCAAACAGCCCCCCACCATTGCCAAGGCCATCACAGGCAGAGCGTGACTCAGAGGAGGAACAACCTGAGCCTGCCCCAGTCGGCAGAAGGAGGTGTGCCCAGTAAGCTCTGGCCTTGACAAAGAGGCAAAGCATAGCACATACACTGGTTCAGTAGGAACTCTGGAAATTATACCTCTCTCCGACTCGCACATATAGTAAAAGGGATGCCTAAGTTGACACTACCTGCTTTCAAACATGTACAGGGAGTGTAGTATGTGCATCCGACATAGGCAGCCCTGCAGCACCACCTAAGGCATGATTGCCATGTGTTAAGCAATATAAAGCAGTGCTAAACAGCATTTACCACCATGTAGTATATGCAAACAAAATCACACACACCAACTAGCACAACTGTGGTCAATGTTCAGTAATATTGGGCAACATCCAGCAATGTTGGTGAATATTGAGCAATGTTGGACAAGCCTGGTCTAAGCAGGGCATAGCTGAACAAAAGCCAACATGCTCATATTTGCTTAACAGGCCCTTAAGCAGTCTGGTCTGCTCAGTATGAAAATATAAAGCAGTGATGGGCCTCGAACCCTGGATACTGTGCACTATAGCCAAAGTACTCAACCACTAAACCATGACAGTATTGCAGTGGTCTGCCTGTATGAAGGAATGTTGATAAGTCTATGCAAAGTATTTCATGGAAACCCTGCAGGCACAGCATAATCCTTGTCAAGTTATGACACAAAGGTGAGTCCTGCAGTGAGAACAGAACCTGACTTCCAACACACACAGTATAAATGTTAATATCAGTCATGTTTGCACACATCAACCAATGTAGTGGACCTCAGATAGCAACATACTGAATGCTCACACTGGGTATGCTCACACACTTGAATAAATGATACAAATGTCAGGCAACAAAACACGGAATGGCAGAACTGGGCATGCTCACACACTTAGGCCATGTCTGAGTACAGCAGTGGGCCACGCATATCTGGCAGTTGCATGTGTTAACCCAGGAAACTGTCACTATACAGCAATCTGCCCTGTGCACACAGTCATATGACAACAGACATATCTATAATATAGTGGAACCCTGTCATAATCAAATATGTTCTGCAGATACCGAAGTTGTTCATAGAAACTGGTAAGGCAAACATGATAAAGACCTGCAAACAGTATCAGCAATAAACATTGTGCATCTTGAACATTAGCATAGGTTCAGAGGTCGATACTAGGCTACCTGCCCTAGGGCATGTACAAGCCTAGCCAGAGTATGTTTGGCATTCGCAACCCTGTCAGATTACTACACTGTGTGTGTGAATAGTAGGTCACACAAGATAACCCATGTATGTTTAGGCTAGTGTGCCTCTGTCTAGCAGGGACACAGGAGCTATCCCAGGGGTAAACATACGATCACCCATACAGTCATCAAGATGTCTCCAGTAGGTGGTCAGTGGGTGGCTCTGCCTATGTGAAAGTGGGATTACATTCTGGAGTGAGTGGAGCCTCTGGGATAAGTATCTGTCCCTCCACAATGTCCTATTAACATCTGTGCTGAGGTATATGTCCCTGGAGTGTGTAGCTCCAAGGGAGTTGGATATCCTGAGGTGGAGCATGCCCAGTAATTCTGGGTTGGGTATATCTGTAAACAACAGGCACACATCATATGTGAGTAGGTGGTAAGCAAATGAGTAGAGCTGGAGTTACTGCATCTGAACTGTGCAGGGCATCTGTGTGAGTCCCTAGATCTGCTTGGTGAGGAATGTCCGTGGCCAGTACAGTTGCTGCAGGTGTTGGGTAAGGTACACCCCAAATGTGGCATTGTAACTAAGCATGGATGTGATGAGTATAGGGGCACAATGACCTCACTCGATCTAGATGTGAAACCATATGGGATAAGGTGGTCCACATAGAAGGTGTGTCCAACCACTTTGGCAACGTGAATGTTAAAGGTGACAGTATGAAAAAGTCATGTCCCCAAACCCCTAACAACTCCTACCATATGTAATGGAGTACTACCTATGTAGTAATGTGTGGGCATGTTGTTATTCCCAAAGGGGATGATTATGCAACTAATGGCATTTAGCTGTAGGCCATGGCTCAGGCACCAGTCATCCATCTCTGTGAGACCCTGTTGGAGTATGCATGTGGCAGCTGGAGAGTTGATCATGGCACCCAGTTTGCAGTCAAGTACAAACATGTTCAGCCATATTCCCCCTGTGGTAGCCTGTACGTCAGACAAATATATACTGAACAAGAGAGGTCCCAGGACCGAGCCATGTGGGATGCCACGTGTAACTGGTGTATAGTCAGACATGGCACCTGTAATTCTGACCATGTGGGTGCTATCCCTGATCCAGGTATCAATCCATCATGTGAGATATGTGTCCATATCGACGCTGGTGAGCCTATGCATAATGGTCCAGTGGGTTATTGTGTTGAAGGGTTTTGCAGGGTTCAGGTAGGCTGTGTGGACAGCCGTCCTTATGTTGATGGACCTGTTAGCCATTTAAAGAATACAAACAGGTTCAAGAGGCAAGATCTGCCCACAACAACGCTGAAATGTATAGGACACAGTGTCTGTAGGTTCCTGATGTCTATGTGTATGAGTCCCATGACAATACGCTCCATAGCTTTGCAGAATAGGCTACTTAGGCTTATAGGGCAATATTGTCTGTGGTCCGTTGTGGCACCAACTGTGTGGAGTGGGACCACTGTCACTGTACGCCATTCCTTGGGTACATATCCTGTGGTAACTCCAATACTGAACAGTGATGTAATGTGAGGGTTGCGTCTGTCATGATGCTCATGTAAGATGCAGGCTGGGACACCATCTGGTCACTCTGATACTGTGATGTACGCTTTGGGGAGGGCAGCACTCACCTGTTACTGTGTGATATCAGGGAGGTTATACTCTGTTGGGATGGATAGTTGCTCCTTAGGGGGGATGGGTGGGAGACATCTGCACTGAACCTGTTTGCCAGGATGTTGGCAATGCCAGTGGGCACAGGGTAGGTTTAGTCAGTATGCAGTAACTAACAGCATATCAGTGAGTGTCCACCCAGGTTTCTGACATAACTGAAGAAGGCCGTGTGATAGTCCTACGTGTCTGTTGCAATTGTTTGGTAGAAGCGGCCCTTAGAAAAGTGCATGAGTGATCGTAGCTGTCTGCTAGTACAGATCACAGATGCCTTCCCAGTCTGGGATTGTGCTCTATCATGTAGTAGCTTCCTCCTGACATTGTACAGCTTATTAATGGCTGGGGTCTACCACACAGGTACCTGGCCATTGGAGTAGTGAGTCCTGTTGTTATTTGGGATAGCACAATCCATGCAGTCCACTAGGTGTCCATAGAATGTGTATGTAAAGGATGCAGCAGTGTGAGCCATATTTGCCACTGTCTCAGGGTCTCTGAAGGATACCACCTTGCTTCGTTGATGTGAGACGTTGGCTCATGAGAAGTTCACCAAGATTACCCAGGATGGGTGTGTGGAGGGTATATGTATGTCCAGTGAGATACATGTATGTTCTGACCTTACCAATGAGGGGTATATCGCTGGTGTGGAACATAGAGTCCCCATGTTGGTGATGATCAGGTCTGAATTGTATTCCCCCTTGTGGCTGTGCTGACTGGTTGTGCCATAGCATATGAGTCTACAAATTGTAGCGACTGTTAGATGAGGATGTTGGGGCATGAGTAGTATCCCCAGTCAATAGTTGTGTATATGAAGACACACAATATAATGGTGTTTGTGGAGACCTTCATATTCCCCATAGTTCCCACGAAAGCCGAGTGTGGTTCCTGAGTTTGGGAGTGTGTTCTGTAGCAGGCAACAAACTGAAAGGCAGTATTGCACAATGGTAGTTGTATATGTATGGTCTGTGATGCTTTGTGCAGTGCTACTAACCCGGAGGTGTGTGTATCTGTGATGTATATGGATACTCCCCCTAGTTGTGTTGTCTGTTCCAAGTCTTGTTGTCAGACAGCATGGCATGAAACATAACCTGGTAGTGCTGGTGTGCATAAGCGAGCCTGAACCAGGTGTCTGTCAGTGCACAGATATCGCTATCCTCCATACTGAGGTTAGTCCTCAGTGGCCCCAATATGAGGTTAACACAACTGTTGTTGAGCAGCATTACCCTTAGTTTCATTTAACCTGTAATGTCGATGGAGGTGTGTTTGTCTTCTGAGCCCTGCTTAAAAAAGGCACTATGGTGGTAGAAAGAGCCTTAGCCAGCATTCCAAAGTCCAAGGGTGACAGGTGCAAGCTGTCCATAGTGAAGCTACGTGGCATGTTGAGCATGTCACCATAGGCTGACAGACACTGTATCCCCTATGCATTAAACAAATTTGTTAGGCAACTGTTAAATGTGATATGTGTGTCTGTATACTGTGATATCATAATTGGTGGGTGTAAGATGCTAGACAAGGTCAGGATCATACTGGCCTGGGCTACATGATCAGAGTGTTCCTCCATGTATCATGTCATGTGGTTCAGGGAGTAACGTCTGAGGTTATACACACCAGCATGGACAATGATGGTGCCAGTCCTGTACTTGCTTTGGAGTGACCTGACTGCCTGTGTTATGCAGCAGATCCTGGCACCCAACAGACAGCCCAAAGTGACTATTCCCTTGTTAGGGCTGATGAGTGGTACGTCAGTGTGTCTGACAATAAGTGTCACTTATTACAAGTGTATTAGGTGTGTTGTTTAGCCTGAAGGGCAGTGACTGTGTGGCACACTGACATTGTGAACTATGTGATATGTGGGCATTGTCTTGGGGTAGCAGGTGTGTGTGTGTCTGATTTGGGTGTCTCTGCTGCTTAGGTAGAGTAAATTTCCAGCATCCGAGTATGTCTATGTGTGATAATGTGGTTTGAGTGCTGTTGCTAGAGGATATGTGAGACTGATATGTGGTGTGTGTGGTTACCTTCACCACCTGATAGACTGTGCCAGTCATGGGTCGAGAGAGTTCAGCACCCTGTATTGCTATATAGGTTCATCTCACACATATATCTGAGTTTGTCGGGAGGAGGAGAAGGTTGTCTGTGTACATGAGGTAGATGTGGCATTGTGTCAATATCACAATATCCATCAGCTGGACTGAAGAGTACACACAAACCGACCCCTGGACATGCCAGGATATTATCATGACATACTCTGTAGCCTGATCACAAAGGATCAATAGGGTATTAAGTGTGTAAAGGAGTATAACAGGGATTAGTGCTCATGTTTGTTGGTGTTTTGTAAATAGTAGATGAGAAGGAGTCCAGACTGAATCATGACACCTCCTTCAGCTATGTCATAAATAGCAATGTACACCCATATATGTCCTGAGTCAGGGCCAACTGTACCTGAGTGACAATACCGACATCATGACAGACAGGCCCATATGTACATACCCATCTCCCACTGACAATAGTCCACGTCATCATACCAGGAGATATCACATGTAGACTGGATGAGCAGCTACCCCCACTGCCAAAAGCATGGCAGCAAGTGGAATACATTGATTCCCAATATGTGTCATGCACAAACTACAGAACAAACAGATCATGCACCTGAACAGTCAGCTAAACCTCACCCCCTACACAGGATGTGGAACCATTGAATGTGCCACAGCTACATATGGCACTCCCCACAAGTGTTGGTGCACAACACACCATGGGAAGTCAAGTCCAGTATGCCTATGAAGTCTGATCTGCAAGGTCATGGAGTCCATCATGGTTGCAGTCATAAACAGAGCTATTGGAAGCTGACATACACACAACCCTACCAATCGTGGTATGTTCATGTGCTGATCATGGTTCCCAAACATGCTAGACTGTTTGCAAGGAAGCCACCCAGGACATACATCAATGAACACATCTACACATGTGCTGTTCACATAGACTTTGAATAGCCCTTTATCAGCATCCCAGACACATGTAGTATCCACAAAACCAACAAGCTGTGCATAAATACATGTTGACATATGACGGAATGTCAATGTGTCCACCGATAGATCACACAAGGTAAGGATTCTGAGGTCTTGTTCACGCTGTTGACACCTGCTGACCCACATGGACCATTCCTGGAATGGCAAAAAACAAAGTGTACACACATCACCATGTGTCACAGACTTTGAATAGCCCTTTATCAAATACAGCAGGAGAAGGAATATCCACAAAACCAACAAGCTGTGCATAAATATGTGTTGACATATGATGGAATGTCAATGTGTCCACAGAATCCTGCACACAAGGTAAGTGTGAGGTCTTGTTCAAGCTGTATGTGTGCAGTTTCCTTTGAGAGGTGTCCCATTTTGGAATGGCAAAACTCACTGAAAGAGTACATTCCTCACCATGTCCAGTCTGATGATGTCACCATCCTACAAATACAGCCGGAGAAGGGAAACCAGCCAATAAAGCAAATAGCACGCCATGTTAATGTGTCTCTCTCTAGTATCATAACATAGTTAGGTAGGGGTTTGAATCCTGCAAATGCTGACTGTGTGTGTGTCACTATTGGTCAGTGTGGTGTGAGTTTTGCTTCTACTATGGTATGACATAGTATGATTACAACAGTAAGTGCATTGCACACATCAGGTATCTGCGTGGCAAATATTTATGTGTACATGTCCCCTCAGTCAGTACATAGGTGTGAAGCCTGCATACTACATGAATACATTTGTTGCCATTGACAGGTTGTGCCACTGCTTCTCAGATCATAGGTCACATATGTATGTATGTGACAAGGCCATCCACTGTCATGTTCTGTGGCACACACACACCCATGACAGTTACTTAAGAGTAGTGTGAGTGAGGGTATATGCTTGGGGTATATGTCAGACATGGTCATACACAACAAAGTCTGCCAAGAATGGACAGTCTTTATAGGTGTACGACTGCCTTGTGGATATGCATTCAGGCCTCTAGTGTCTTATGTGATACACATTGGGACAACAAAATACCTATGGATATGTGGATACCAAGGGACACATGACATAACATGAGTCTGTATGTACACATTGGTACCCAACATACATGTTGAGGGATACCACCTGTGTGGTACTGATGGGATAGTATGTATATTACATGAGGATGACTATGCCATAGTCAGCTTACTGCTATACAGCATGTTTCAGACAACAGGTATCTGTCTGTCTGACACCCTTGTGTAGGATATGCGTCCCATCCAGGGAATGCATTGTAGGCCAATCCATGCATTTCCCGATTTGGATGGACACATCCCTAGTGTGTTTGCATGTACCTAAGGGGGCTATATGACAAACAGGTGTGGTCACAGGAATGGGTGTCGGTCATTACCACTGGTTAGAGTTATAGTGTAGCAATGGAAGGAACCAATTGTTACTGGGTTCCCTGCTACTGTGTGTCATTTGTCAGGATATCATCCAATGATTGCTTATAGTCATGCTGTTGAGGTTGTGTATACTACCAGACCGCAAATCATTGACAGATATTAACGGTATCACCCACAGCATAGTGTCAACCCATGTCATACACACGTCTAGCCATGTTAGTACATAACTGTGGTAGAATGCATACTGGCCATTGAAAGATGCTACGGGATGTTAACAATGTGTATGACAGGGTATGCCAAACGTCCCATGTGTCCACTATGCACGTACATCCAGACAGTGCGCACCCACCATGTTCACAGATGTACACTTGCTAATCTGTACTGCACACATCACACACGCACTGTCCACTCACTAACACATGCTGGCAACACATTACACTTCAGCCATGTGGCACATGGGTGGATAATACATACTCAGACCTAACAGTGGTGTAAACAATGCCACATTGACAATCAGAGCTTTGATGCATAATGTCTGCTCAGATATACCTACAAGGATGTAGTTACACTTCCTTGTTGACAACTTGCTATTACTGCTACACTGCTATAGTGTCACCCTGTGCATCAGCACCATGTTAGCCTGTCCCTCCATCAATAATGCAGATGACAGGAGGCGGCATAGGTATTATCATATGCACAGGACGTTTTGTTGTTTTCCAGAGCCTGACATTGACCCATCCAATCGACATGTCTGTGTGTGTGTGTGTTTGTGTGTGTGTGTGTGTGTGTGTGTGTGTGTGTGTGTGTGTGTGTGTATGAGGGACAACAGTACAGCATGGGCCAGTGTTGATGTAATGTGTGTATGTATGTGTGAGCCCTAGTTGTTTGGTTAATGTGTGTGTGTCTGCATGTACACAGCTCCACCATGTGGCTGCCATATACAGTAGTTTGTGGGACAGCCACAGATTGTACCTGCTAGGCTGTACAGATCACTGTCTCCAGCCACGGACACAGTACCTGTGCCTGGCAGGGGTGCTATGGACAGTATCGGGTACCAACCGTAATTGGGTACTGTCATCAAAGGCAGAGGTATGATGACTGGACCCATGTCCCTGCTAGGACTGGCCAGAGCCACGTACACATGGTCTACTGGGACGGTCAATGGACAGGCCAGCCCCAGCATTGCTGGGGCTGGTACTGCCACTACAAGAGTGGCTGTGAACTGTGTGCCATCCACAACCACTGCCAGCTGTTGCTGTTGCTGGCATGCATCTGCGTCGATGTCGCAACCGTCCCACACAGTCCTGGCTCATGGAAGACATGTTGTGGAGGGCATCTAATGTCTCCCCCCAACGTCTATCAATGACCTCGGCGTAAGTCCGGATGGCACCGGCAAGGTCACGGATGCTGTCATTGATAGCAGTGTAATGTGCCCACTGCGCCCTAAGTCCCTGCCAGGTGTACTGTTCCATACATGCCTGAGCCTGCATTACAGCCTGGAACATACTGGTCATCATAAGACCTGTGAGGGCACTCCTGCCAGGGGCAATATGACCAGTGGTGCTCCCCCGAGAACCCCTGGACCTCCGCCTATATGGTACCATTCTGGGTCTATGGCTATGGCTGCTGTGAGGGGATGCAAGTGCCATGGGTACCACACTCTCCTGGTCAATGCCAACTGTATGCTGTCCCTCGCCTATGGCCATTGTTGGTGAGGGATGTATTGACAGTATGAGTGTGCGCATAGATGGGGTTGAACGCTGTGAACTGTCGATTGGCGCACCAATGACAGACCTTGTCAAATCTTCCTGTGCCAAAATACATGTGTCATCATCACCACTATTCGTGGCAGTGGCTTCAGGTCACCTGCTGCTTTTGCCAACCCCTAACTCAGCACCTGTGAGAGGAAGACAGGAAACACACTTTACGGTCTGCACATGCACACATGAACACATGCACACATGCGCACATGAACACATGCACACATGCACACAGGAACACATGCACACTCCTCACTACAGCAGATACACACACACACAACAGCAATCCAAAACATACTCAATAGTGGTTGAAGGTGGGTGACAGTATCACAAGGCAAACAGTCATGTCACAAGTGTCAGCATGCAGAATATGTGTTGATCAAGTCCATGCAGTGTGAGTGTAGACAGCCATAGTTAATGACAGTGTACATGGCTGTTGTGCATGTGTGTACATGTTCAGTGATTGCCTACACCCTAGAACACAATGTGTACAAGGACACGACATTTCTGTGCAAGTATTATAAGCTCTGCAATGTCCTGTGCACCATCACTCACAGTTATATATACCATGGCTGCATGTGTTATCTGTGTGTCACATGGATTTCCATGTCTGATTGCAGTGTCTGTGTCTGTAGCAGATAATTGTGGACACAGGTGTAGCACATGCATGCTATGTACACACACAGGATGGGTGGTGCATGTATACGTGATGGAATACCAATCCTGGACATGGCCATTGTACAGTGGTTATGGTGAGTGTGGGTCATATTCCATATATGCCAGTACCAGCCATGACATTGCATGGTACATGACTGCAACATTAAACATCACACATACCCAATGTGTGTCATGTGACCTATATACCCAATAGCATTCCAGGACAAATATGTGTCACTTTGTACAGAATGCGACTGCTATGCATATTGTGTATAGTTGCATATGTTTGCACACACACAACATGCTATGCATAATGTGTATAGGTGTATATGTGTGCACACACACAACATGGAGGTGCAAAGCAATGACAGCTGTATGTAGTACTGTGGTCGCTGTAACTGTATGGGGTGTAGTACCATTAGCCATCATCATCATGCATCATGTGGTCATTCAAGGCTACTAAAGTGTGCTAGACCACCGCCTAGCATGCTATACCTGAACTGCAGTGCCGTGGCAAAGTTCACAATTACACAGCCACATTGCACAGGGGTGTTTGAGGTGCCCAATAGGGAGCATTGCCTAACATGACTGTGTTATGTGTTGAAGAGTGTTGCACAGCCCCATGCTAGGCCCCTACCCTTCAGGTATATTATGTGTGGTGTATGGATGACGTGGGATACTGAAGTGTGACCTGGCAGCGGGTGTCCGGTTACACTATGGGTAGCATGTTGTGGTGTACTGCGTATGACAAACGTGTTATGTTGTGTACATGTGCGTCAACTATGCCTATCCAATGTGCAGTACAGTGTTGCCACATTTGTGTCTGATGCTCTGTGCATTGCATGTGATTGAGGCAGCTACTGACTTTACTGAGATGTTTAACGTCTCACAGCAAACATGCACAGCATGCATTATGCATAGGTGTGTTATGTGTACATGGCCTACACCTCACCTATGACATGCACATTTCAATACTAATTTTAAAGTGTTAACACACTCACCAGCATGCATCATCTGCCCTGCTGTCACACCAGAGGGACCTACAAGAATATGACACAGTTTGTCAGTGACCACAACTGTGGCATTGTTACTGTAAGTCTGCTAAACTACAGTAAAACAACAAGCATAGGTGTACGGATACTATTCAAAATATCAGTATTGCACACAATAGGCAGCACAACTGCTAAACACAGTACACATCTCACATATGCATAATCTAACAATACAGGTAACAGTAGTCTACAGCTAGGGCATGTTACATGCACACTCCATGTCACCATGCTTGGTGGCTCTGGACTCCATGATGACACATGTGTGATGTTGTTGCTGCTGTAGGCCAGGAGCCACCACACTTAGGAACAGTTCCTCCACTCTGGTGAGGGGGGGATGTATGGCCCCACCACCTGTGGCAAGCTGTTGTCTATGGATATCAGACGCACGCCGCCGGACATGTCTAATTAAATCACTGCAGTGATGGCATACCTGCTCATATGTCCGGTTATGCATGCCTATGTCATTTACCCGACGAACAAGATCTTGCCACAGTGCAGTTTGCTCATGCTGGTGCTGGCTGGCCCTGGAAAACAGCAGGGTATAGTGCTGAACCAGGCTGTGGTGGATTTCCTGTTCCTCTGCGGCTGTATAGGAGGGATTCCTTTGATTAGCCATAAGCCTGGAAGACAAGTAAACGATATGTGTGAGCAAGTCATGTGGCACACTTAACATTATACAGTACAGATATCAGTTAACTGCCATATATAGCATCTATTCACCTGTCAGAGGATACACGCATTCAATACCACATATCAGTGCTCAGCCCACAACTGGCTGACAGTGCCTGCCACACTCCATATAACAAACCAGTATACACCAGTACTTGGCGCAATGTTAGGGATCCAATGCACAGCCTTGCCACAGGGGTACATATCAAGCTAATGCATGAAGAAATATGTCATCCATTGCAATGAATGTGAAGTACAGTTACAGTATATCCAGTAACCCACCCTAGTTGTTGATGCCATACCCCTACATAACATATGTGCACAGTTGTTAATATAGCTGGCATACTGCTGTAACAGAGCATACATGTTGCTAGGCACACACGCAAACCCTGCAACACACATGCGGTTGCGGACATGGTACAGGCATCATTACACACACACATCAGACATTCATGCAACACACAAATGTATGCTGACACAGATGAGCATTTCCTGTGTACCTTACAGTACTGTGTGCCCCTACTTACAGATACTTATGCCTGAGGTATGTAATCTGTGCAGACTACAGGAAACACACAAGACAGTGTTGCCAGGGAATGTGAACATGCACCATACTGTGCTGTTTAGGCCTACAGCTTCAGGTAGTACAACAGTTCAAATGTCAGCTGGATTCACCAGCAGTACCACTTACTGAGCATACATGTATTGCTTCAGCCTACGATGGGACACCACAGTCATACACAAGGAACTACATCACAACATATGCCATCCTACTATGTCTGCATCCCAATAACTGACACATCTTTCTCTGGCCTCACACCTAGGACACAAATGACCATGACAGAACCAACCTCACACTAAGCTATCACACCATTACAGACCTTGCACACATTCACTGTCACACTCATTCCACCTCACATAGCAGGTATTGCACTGAGTACATGTGTGTGTGTGTGCATTGCGTCATAGGTAGGTAATACGCTATTGGCCCTAGGGCCTACAGCAGCCTAGCCATATGCTGCCCTGGCCTTTGACATACATGTAATTTGATTTCACTTGCTCCTGTCAACTGGATACACAGAGGTGATTCACAGGGTGTGTTACCTATCCCCCAGACAATCATCAGGGGTATGTATGACATCTGCTACTGAGAAGCCTTGTTTGTTAATGCTGGGTGGTTTACTCCAGAGTATGGCATATTTGCCTAAAGTAGCCTATCCCTCCAGCATGTGCTGTTTAGTGAGCTGGCAGGGATTAGGGACCTAGGCCGTGTAGCCCAGTGGGTTTGTGAGGTGTTGACATGGTGGTTGTCTGACTGCTATGGGTGTGACATACCTCTGTATGTTCAGCAGAGGTAACCTCTGGGTGGCCGGTATACAACGCACTGTAGCTGTGGTTATGTGAGTCAGTCTGCACAGGGTATGTGTTTGAGGGCAGTATTACTCTTTGTTAGGTATGTCTGTGGCCTTTCCACTTGCTGTAGTTGTCATGTGAGGTACATACCACATGGGGCAATGTGATGAGTACAGGGGAACACTGACCTATATTTCCTTACATGACACAATGTTTGTGATGACACGTACCACGTAGACAGATTACAAGACTAGTGTGGCACTGTGAATATCAAAGGGGAGGCTACTGTCCACCTGTGTCCCATGTTCCCTTCTGACACTTTCAGTGTTAGGCAGGCAACCACCTATCTGGTAGTTAGTGGGTAAAGTGTTTTGGAATGGGGTATGGCATTGCAGTATCAACACTGATGTTCAGTCCATGCCTTGGTCACCAGGCACCTGTTGCAATACATCTGACCCCGTGTCTCCCTCTCTCACTATATATATATATATATATATATATATATATATATATATATATATATATATATATACACATATATATATATATATATATACATATCTATATATATCCAAATATATCCATATATATCTGTATATATCTATATATCTCTAAATATATGTATCTATCTATATATATATATATATATATATATATATATATATACACACACACACACACATATATATATATATATATATCTATATATATATATATATATATATATATATATATATATATATATATATATATATACTTGTAAACATCCATTGCTGTACATATACATGCACATATAGGCACATATACGGCCCACCTCTCATGGTGGGAATATCAATTATGAAACAGTTGTGAGACATACAATTATGTAATAATATTGCACAGTGTTGTGCAGAATGCATTTCACTGTCCTCAGGCCGTATAGCTGTAGCAGACCTCACTGGCTGTAACTCAGTCCCACAGCATTTAACCACCACATGACATATACCTGCTCCGCTTGCTGTTTTCATGCCACACACTACAATCTACATAGATATATGCACATAGCAACCTTTAACTACATATATATGTCCAGTCTTCACTAACAGTTGCAGTATGTCCCTTGCCCTATGCACATCTGCATATACATATATATACGGACTGCTACCACATATGGAGGGTTCACATCATTCGGATGCCAGCAAATACATCTCTGTTACATACCTTACCTTTGTATTTCTCACCTCTGTCTGTTGTACCTGTTGACGTGTTTCTTTTTCTTTTTTGTTTTTTTTTTTTGGTTTGGTGTCTCCAACTGCCTCTGTTTGTTTGTCTGTCTGTCTCTGTCTGTCTGTCTCTCTCGCTCTCTCTCTCTCTCTCTCTCCAGTTGCTGCAATGATATTATTGCATGTGTGGACAGCAAGTACAGGCTGCTTTTGTAGGCATCTGCACATGTGCATGTGATGGCCTCTGCACCACATGGTGCCCACCATTTAGTAATTGCATGCAACCTGCTATGTGGTAATTGCAGTTCTCACTGTGATTTCAGGACACTGCTATAAAATGATAGGTTAGGTAGGCGTAGGCCTTTAAGATTTGCAAGGTGTGGACCATGCTTGCTTGCTGTGGACACTGTTGTGTCAGTCAGAAGGTTGGTATATGTCTCATATCTGAAGCTGGGTTGTAGCCAGTGGAATGCATGTTGTACTGAAACCTGACTGTTGCTTCTTCCAGTACACTCTTCCTATTTTCCCTTTACATTCACTCCTTGTAATGCATGTTATATTTCTTTATTGCAATGTATTCCTATGGATTTCCTATTTTCCCTTTACATTCACTCCTTATAATGCATGTTATAGTTCTTTCAGCACCAAGTTATTATATATCTGCTGTAGCTTAGTGGTACATCATGCAGACTGGTGAGTCCAATGTGTGGGGTTTGAGACTGACAAGGGTATTTTATTTTGCTGCTGAGCAGTACAAGGGCCTTGTTATACAGAGTGACTAAGGCACTTTGAAGCAGTTGTAAGCAGGTTTGCGTGGATTTGTAAATGTAGATATATTGCTAAAGGACCAGTTATTACTATTAACAGCATTGATCAGACTTTCCAAGTGCCTGGACACGTCACCTGTTGTACTAGGGGGGTTGTTTACATCAGTTTGTGTAGCACCTGTCCTGCGTTTTACGTAGGGATGATGACCAGGTGTCTTAAAACCCGCATTCGGGAGCATGTATATAATATTAAAATTCAAGATGAAACTAGTGCTTTGTTCAAACATTCTACTGTTTGTAATAATTTAAAAAAATTTTTATTTACAGTTATTGAGGTGGTCAAACCAGATCTTAGGGGTGGGGATTTTAGAAATTTTGTCGAGCAAAGGGAGACCCTCTGGCAAATTAAATTGAGGGCAGATAGACCTCCTGGCTTGAACGAAGCTATCAACATTAAGTGTTTTTTAAAAGGTACTAAATTAAGCATTGATAAAAAGATTCTTACTTCTTTTCTTTTAAGTGACTACTGGAGTTGTTTAACAATCAGTATTTTAATTAATTGACTAATTGTTTAATTAATCATTTGGTGAGGTATTTAATGATTGTGCTTTTACTGTTTTGTATTCTGAAGAAGTCTCTGGACGAAAGCGGATATTAAAAGTTTCATTACGCTATTTTTTTTGTGGATTATTCCTAACTGGTTTCCTGTTCCTGCATTTTGTTTTTTGGTATTGGTTTCTAAGTGGTATTTTGACTGTTTTGTTACGTTTTACCATTTATGGAGGAGAAAATCGATGAACAACTACTAAATATGAGCACATACCCTATCCCAGGTGGTGACTCTAATGGAGATGTTAACAACTTGCTTATTTCTACACTTTTTGATATTCAGAAGTCTCTTAAGTTTTTAGTAGCTAGAGCTTCTACTTCATCTACGCAAGCGGCGAATGCCTCCAGCCCCTGTGATTCATTCAAGGAACTTGACACTATTGTAGAGGTGGAACCGAATGGTAGATTCGCCAAGTGAAGGACAACGAATGATGACGGATCTTCACATCAACACCGAGTTAGTGATTCCGGTGTTAAATCGTTATTGAAACCATTGAGTAACCCTTTTGCAAAGCTTTCTTCTCAGCACTTTCATTGTGAAGGGGAAATTAACAAAAAGCGCAAAATTTTAACCAAGCTGTTAAAAAGGTTTCGTTCTTTAACAGTGGAGAACTGTTATTTTGAGCGCTGCATCGAGTTAAAAATTATGCTGAAAGGACTGAGATTTTTCAAATGTCCCAACGGCGTCCAGGCTGGCAACGCTATGTTCAGCACCCTTGTTTCATTTTGTAATGAGGCAGGTATGTCGTTTTTGAAATTACTTATTGATAATAACTGTTAAAATGTCAAGTTTAATGGAGGAGATCAACCAGTTAGAAAGTGAAATTGTTACTGATAACACTAACAACTCAGATTTTTTAAAAACAGTATTTGATGAAGTTGAAAGACATTCTACTGAGATTACTAACAGGAAGCATGCTAAATTGCAGCGGGACATTTCTGTTTATAAAACTAACTCAGCGTATATTCACTTTGTGCCTGGTAACAGAGAGTTTAACGGCAAAGTAGTACCATCTCATATTACCAACAGGCGATATTATAGTTCCGTTATTAACAATAAGGAACATGCTGTTGGTTTAAACTCCAAAGGGAAAAGCTCTTTTCAAGTTTCTAATTCTGATACTGGAACTGACGCTTGTCATAATTTTGTTACTGTTGATGATTCTGAACCAACAGCCAACACTATTAATTCTGACAGCAACGTTTTAGATTTTGAACAAAACAAAACTAAGAACAACGAGACTGGCTCTAAGACTGGCAGTGGCGCTCCAACTGCTTCTTCAAATAACAATTCTTCTTTTTTAGGGAAGAAAAGTTCCACCGTGAAGAAAACAGTGTTTACGAGGAGTCGGACATTTCTGAGTTCCAACTCCTCAGGGGACGAAATTTAACTCGGAAATTAGATAATTTTGATATTATCAATTTAACGGACATTAATTTTGGAAATGATGAACTAAGTGTTTTGCGTTTAGGTCTCAATTTTGTTCCTACGAACAAGGCTGATTTTGGAAGGACTGTTATTGATATTAAGAAATTTGTAAGGAAAATGAATCTATCTTACATTTTGCATGACATTCCTATTTCTAGTAAAGCACTCACTAAACGTTCAAGTTACAATCCCCCATTAGTTCACACTATAAAAGTTTTTGAAGAAGCATGTTTGCAAGAGTTGGAGGTTACCCTAAATAGGTCCGGCCGACAGGAACATAATTTAAATTTTAAAGAGAGGAAGGCTTTTCATGAGTTACGTCAGAAAAACAAAACACTTAGATTTATGAGAAGTGACAAGGGTGGGAATATTGTTATCATGACACAGGATTCATATAATTTGAAAATGTTACAGTTGTTGGAAAATCAGGATGAATATGAGGTCACCACACTCTATGACATTAAGAGAAAACACAGACTAATACATTCATTCTTATATGAGGCTCTGATGTCAAATGAAATTGACTTTGATGTATATGAATTTTGTGTTATTGAAAATCCTAGAATTGGTGTTCTTTTCGGTATTCCGAAAACACATAAAAGTTGTATTGACCCACCGTTCCGGCCGATCGTGTCCTCCCCACATTCTGTTACAGAAGGAATCTCCCTTATTATTGATGCAACATTAGGTCCCTTAGTGTCCAAATAAGAATCTTTTCTTAAGGATTCTTGGCATTTTCTAAACAAATTGAACCAATTTGTCATTTCTAAAGTTTTTGATCCTGATAAGCACATTATCTTTACGGTAGACGTTGTGTCTTTGTTTACATGCATCCCTCATGAAGAAGGGGTAGATGCTATTCGTACTATATTATGTAACAACAGTGAATACAACACTGGTCAAATTTCCACTATTTGTAGATTTATTGATATTTTGTTACAGAATAATTATTTTTTGTTTAAGGACACCTTTTACAGACAAAAAAGGGGGGTGGCAATGGGGTCGCCAGCTGCACCAGCATACGCGAATCTTGTCATGTCTTGGTGGGAGGAAACGTTTTTGAGCTTATTAAAAGTTAAATTTCATATTTTATTATATTACAGGTTTGTTGATGATCTAATTTTTATCATTGAAGGAAGCAAAAATGAAGTAGACGAATTTCTTATGGAAATTAACAAGTCAGGAAGTTTCCTAAAATTTACGTTAGGCTGTTCAGGCCTAGTTATCAATTTTTTAGACATTTCCTTTTGGTGGGACTTTACCGAAAATAAATTTAACAGCAAAATATACTGCAAGGTGACCTTTACTAATAGTTATGTTCATTTTTCAAGCGCCCACCCTAGACATACCATTAGGAATATCCCCAAGGGACAGTTTATTAGGGCGTGTAGGATGACATCAAATGGAAAAGACCTTATAGATGAATTTGAATTCATCAAGTATATGTTTTACAAAAGGGGATATTCCTTGCAATTGTTAAATGACATTGCTAATGAGGTCTTAGATAAGCGGTCATCCCATTATCCAGCACTATTGGATTATATTGAATCTAACAATACCGTTTTTCCTTGTAACAACTTAGGAGAACAAAATTATTTTAACAAAACAGTTTGTTCATTAGACATGAGTATTGATTCTGGACATATTAGACAAATATTGGAAAAGAATTGGAGGATTATACAGGGTAACCATGACATCTTTAGTGTCTTAGGCAGTAAACCAAATTTTGTGTTTAGAAACACTTATAACATCAAGAAAGCTCTGGAAAATAATCAATCTAAACAAGAGTGCAAGAAGACCTTAGTTAATGGCATGTTTACTTGTAATAACTGTAATTCATATAGATATATTGCTAAAGGACCAGTTATTACTATTGACAGCATTGATCAGACTTTCCAAGTGCCTGGACACATCACCTGTTGTACTAGGGGGGTTGTTTACATCAGTTTGTGTAGCACCTGTCCTGCGTTTTACGTAGGGATGACGACCAGGTGTCTTAAACCCCGCATTCGGGAGCATGTATATAGTATTAAAATTCAAGATGAAACTAGTGCTTTGTTCAAACATTCTACTGTTTGTAATAATTTTAAAAAAATTTTATTTACAGTTATTGAGGTGGTCAAACCAGACCTTAGGGGTGGGGATTTTAGAAATTTTGTCGAGCAAAGGGAGACCCTCTGGCAAATTAAATTGAGGGCAGATAGACCTCCTGGCTTGAACGAAGCTATCAACATTAAGTGTTTTTTAAAAGGTACTAAATTAAGCATTGATAAAAAGATTCTTACTTCTTCTTTTTTTAAGTGACTACTGGAGTTCTTTAACAATCAGCATCTTAATTAATTGACTAATTGTTTAATTAATCATTTGGTGAGGTATTTAATGATTGTGCTTTTACTGTTTTGTATTCTGAAGAAGTCTCTGGACGAAAGCGGATATTAAAAGTTTCATTACGCTATTTTTTTGTGGATTATTCCTAACTAGTTTCCTGTTCCTGCATTTTGTTTTTTGGTATTGGTTTCTAAGTGGTATTTTGAATATATACATATATATATATATATATATATATATATATATATACATACATATCTATATATATCCAAATATATCCATATTTATCTGTATATATCTATATATCTCTAAATATGTATATATATATATATATATATATATATATATATATATATATATATATATATATATATATATGTGTATATATCTATATATCTACATATCTTTATATGTATATATATATATATATATATATATATATATATATATATATACACATATATATATATATATATATATATATATATATATACACACATATATATATATATATATATATATATATATATACGCATACTTGTAAACATCCATTGCTGTACATATACATGCACATATAGGCACATATACAGCCCACCTCTCATGGTGGGAATATCAATTATGAAACAGTTGTGAGACTTACAATTATGTAATAATATTGCACAGTGTTGTGCAGAATGCATTTCACTGTCCTCAGGCCGTATAGCTGTAGCAGACCTCACTGGCTGTAACTCAATCCCACAGCATTTAACCACCACATGACATATACCTGCTCCGCTTGCTGTTTTCATGCCACACACTACAATCTACATAGATATATGCACATAGCAACCTTCAACTACATATATATGTCCAGTCTTCACTAACAGTTGCAGTATGTCCCTTGCCCTATGCACATCTGCATATACATATATATATGGACTGCTACCACATATGGAGGGTTCACATCATTCGGATGCCAGCAAATACATCTCTGTTACATACCTTACCTTTGTATTTCTCACCTCTGTCTGTTGTACCTGTTGACGTGTTTCTTTTTCTTTTTTGTTTTTTTTTTTTTGGTTTGGTGTCTCCAACTGCCTCTGTTTGTTTGTCTGTCTGACTGTCTCTGTCTGTCTTTCTCGCTCTCTCTCTCTCCAGTTGCTGCAATGATATTATTGCATGTGTGGACAGCAAGTACAGGCTGCTTTTGTAGGCATCTGCATATGTGCATGTGATGGCCTCTGCACCACATGGTGCCCACCATTTAGTAATTGCATGCAACCTATGTGGTAATTGCAGTTCTCACTGTGATTTCAGGACACTGCTATAAAATGATAGGTTAGGTAGGTGTAGGCCTTTAAGTTTTGCAAGGTGTGGACCATGCTTGCTTGCTGTGGACACTGTTGTGTCAGTCAGAAGGTTGGTATATGTCTCATATCTGAAGCTGGGTTGTAGCCAGTGGAATGCATGTTGTACTGAAACCTGACTGTTGCTTCTTCCAGTACACTCTTCCTATTTTCCCTTTACATTCACTCCTTGTAATGCATGTTATATTTCTTTATTGCAATGTATTCCTATGGATTTCCTATTTTCCCTTTACAGTCACTCCTTATAATGCATGTTATAGTTATTTCAGCACCAAGTTATTATATATCTGCTGTAGCTTAGTGGTACATCATGCAGACTGGTGAGTACAATGTGTGGGGTTTGAGACTGACAATGGTATTTTATTTTGCTTCTGAGCAGTACAAGGGCCTTGTTATACAGAGTGACTAAGGCACTTTGAAGCAGTTGTAAGCAGGTTTGCGTGGATTTGCGCGATGCTTAGCGATGCTAAGCTAAGCTTAGCTCAGCTTATTTTATGTTAGCAATACGAAGCTAAGCTTGGCATAACTTATCATATCTCAGGAATGCTAAGCTAAGCGCACACATGCGCACACTGGTGCAAACACGCTTACTATTGTTTACAAGTGCTCACTCCCGCTAACCCCGTGCTCATTTCTTTGACAGAAAAGTAAATGGGGAGATAGGAATGTGGTGATAAAGGGTGCACAAAGAGGGGAAGACAGTAGGGAAACCAGCTTGGGATGTACACGATGGGTGTGGAGAAGGTCCATAGCGTAACATTTCTTTACTAGCAACAGCTGTGCATATGCAATACATTAGGTGGGATATTTGAAACCTTCCACCCCTTAGAGAGAGGTGAGGACAACTAAGTATGTTGTACTACCAATTATGAATATCAGGCACATGCACTGTTTTTGAACTGCTATACTGTCATTAGTACGTTACTCACTTCTGAACAGTTTTTGGTTTGTTAGTGTTGACATTAGCACAGTCTGCTCAGGACAACTGGACATATTTCTGCACTGTGTTTGCCTACCTACACCCTTGGTTATGCCTGACTACACGGGTATATAGTACCTTTGGGTAGGGGTGCAGAACTGCAGAGTGCATTATTTATTATCGTGTGATGTTTATCTTACTGAACATGCAGAGTTGCTGTGTACCTGTACGTCTATGAAGTCTTGTAGTCTGTCTGAGTAACTTCCACCTGTGGACATATCCAGATGGTAGACAGAGGTCAGCCTAGTATTCTTTGACTGTGCACCACAGCAGTCTTTTCAGCACCTGAACAATGGCATTGTCACAGGTGGTTGCTAGCAGTACATGGCTACATCCTTTGATATTTCTGTGTTGTACTTCTACATAAGGGCATGCTTGTGGGATTCATTCTACAGCTATTTGCAGAGTGTGTAACAGCAGACAAGCTGATATGCCTGGGTGTTTATGACTCTTCCAGGCCTCAGATACTCTCACGTATATATTTGAACACCTCAGGGAAAGGTACATATAACTGGGATACACCTGTGATATAGTTCAGACATTTTGCAGTTCAGACTTTGGGGGATTCAGAGCATATCTATTACTACACCTTTTCTGATGTGCAAGTGGTGTCTACACTCACTTATTGACATTTGTCATTAAGTGAGATTCAACACCTTTCTGCCTACTGTTAGTACATTTCACAGGGAGTCAGAGGGCACAGCTAACATTTGTTTGCAAATCAGGGTCATCACTGAAGAGCAGTCACTGTTGAGAGGTCTGGCCTGTGACCTATGCAAATATGCCAGTGTTTATCCTGCTCTGATACTGTGTGGGGTTTGTAAGCTGCTACTGTAACCTTATTCCCTACTAGCATGGCTGATTCTCTTTTCACAGTCATGTCATGCAATTCAACAACACCTGCTGGTTAAGGCCCACAGAACAAGATTTGTGTTCTGCCATTCCTATTTTACCTTTACATTCACTCATGGTAATGCATGATATATTGTTTTCAGCACTAAGTTATTGTATATCTGCTGTGGTGTAGTGCTACTTCATGCAGACTGGTGAGTCCAAGGTCCTGGGTTCGAGACTGAGAAGGGTATTTATTTTTGCTGCTGAGCAGTACAAGGGCCTTGTCATACAGAGTGACTATGGCACTTTTAAGCAGTTGTAAGCGGGTTTGCATGGGTTTACTTGAGGCTTAGCAATGCTTAGCTAAGCGCACACAAGCTCACACCCGTGCACCCCCGCTACCTACTGCTTAAAAGTGCTTACTCCCGCTAACCCCTGCGCTAATTTCTTTTAAAGAAAAGAAAATGGGGGAGATAGGAAAGTGGTGTAAAAGGGGGCACAAAGAGGGAAAGACAGTAGGGAAACCAGCTCAGGATGTGCAGGATGGGTGTAGGGAAAGTCCATAGCTGCCCATTTCTTTACCAGCAACAGCTGTGCATATGTATGAAATTTGGTGTGAAATTTGAAACCTTCCACCCCTGAGAAAGGGGTGAGGACAACAAAATATGTTGTACTGCCAATTGGAATTATCAGTTTACATGTCCAGCGGACATGTGTGCGAATTGGGCAGCTATGTATGGGGCGTAATTTTTTTGTGGGAACAGATTGCCCTTTTTTTTTTTTTTTTTTTTCAGGTTAGAGTGGAATGTGAGGTAGAGGATGTAGGTATATTTGTGGAGGTAGGTTGGGGAGGTAAACAGACAAGACAAACAAGACGCATACAGGGGCGGAGTTTGACACATGGGGTGGGTGAACACAATTGAGGGGGAAGGTTGTTTGGAAATCTCAAGCCCATGAGCCCACAGATGGTAACAGTGGAACTGAGATCCCCACCCATGGGCAGTCACCACTGCACCTTCACAGCCCTGAGGGTAGCTGTGCTGGGGGATGAGTAGATTGGGCAAGCTCTCCCGAGAGACACGCCGCTCTCCCCTCAAGCTGGCGTAGGGGATCAGTGACTGAACGCTGGATCTCCCTATGCACCACAGCCCGGACCCTTCGAAGGGTGACAGGTGGCCCTTCTCTGCCCAAGCTTGCACGGGGGATGAGCCCCATCCCCTGCAGCGCTTCCACCCAAAGGTGGCACAGGAACAACGGAGGAGGGGAGCCTGGGCTGGGCACCACAGCTGCTGGTGCCAGGTGCACTTCCCACTGAGGAGGGACAGGTGGGCCCGCTGGGACCGGCCTTCCCATACGTTCTGTGATTAGGTGTGTTTAATTACAACATAAACAACAGCATTCCAGATTAGTTGTAACAGCATGCAGTAATATTCCCATTAACCCAACACACCAAGGTTCCAACAGTTGAACAGCAAGCATAACACATGCATATATTGAACAACAGTGGATATTCCAACAGCATGCAGGGATGTTTGGTAGCAATAAGCCACCATGAACATGGTGTTTGAACAGAGCACATACATCAACATCAATGCAAATATTTATAAAACAATGGGACATATGTCCCAAGAAATATGTAAGGTTACACATACCATTGAGGTGTGGAATTGCATGGTTTATGCACATACGGTAGGGTGTAGAAAAAAACCTCGGTTAAAATCTTATAATGACCTTTTAGTCTACACTACATTCCCAGTGACTGCAAGTGTTTATCCCCTACGTGTATTATTACACTTACCACCATACATTAGGTTGTGTCATGGGTTTGGCTAGTTCAATATATGCCTGCCCTATATCTGACATACTAACCGTCCAGGATGCAGGTGTTACTGGTTTATATTTCTTGTTTGCATTTATATTTCTTTATCTACATATCTGGGATGTTTTCTCATGACATTTTCACTTCGATTTGTACAGAACCCTGCATTTCTTAACACACACTCACATTTCTGGTGAATAATTACATGCTACATGTGTGCCAGGTTTACTTATTCATGCCAGCCAGTAACTGACTATTGTGGACTGTATATATGTTTCACAGCTACTAGCACTTCCATCACCCACTTTATATGGGACTGCATAACTCTGGGTTGCCAGCACATTTTCAAACAGTACTGTTTGTATAATGCAAGGGTACAACAACATTTCAGACTCTGTGACACAGACACACTCTGGGTTTTAGACCTTTATTAATGACATTGCACACTTTTCCACAGGCTCACTCCTTTATTTGTTTTAACGGTGTTTATGGCAGACATGTTCAAGACATATTATACCTTTATTAATAAGTTAGAATAATCTTTTTTTCAGGCTCACTCACTTATGTTATATGACAGTGCCTGCAGAGATATTATTCCAGACATACGTTACCTTTTTTTAATGGGTTACTACACTCTTTTTCTGCCACTCTGACGTTTTTATCTGGCAGTACATGCAGAGGTCTTATTCAGGCAATTCTATGTCTGTTTTATTGAACTACAACACTTTCTTTCATGCACTCTCCCATATTTTATATAACAATACATGCAAAATAATCACTAACCTGCCTGGTGGTGCAGCTTTAGCAGCCTATCAGCATAGGCTTGCTGGTTTGAAGCACTGTCACCTGCAGCTATAAAGTAAGTGAAGGGATATTGAGACATACCTATCCGTTATACATACTCCATTATCAATTCTTGCATACTGCATTCCATGGCTACATACTCAGTTGTGGGGCATTCTGCATCCCATGGGCCTCCTGTATCCACTGGTTCAGATGGTCCTGCTTTCGTCTCTTCAGGTCTGCATGGTGGTGACGGACCTGCTCACCAGTCCGGGGAATGCCTGTGGCACTGGTGAGGTCATGAGCTAACCGGTTCCAAGCCTCTGCCTTGTACTCCGTCCCTTGGAACTGGCCCTGCAGGAGTCTTGACTCGTGACGGTGGACAAGGAGCCAAACCATGTATTTGGACTCCTCGATACCCCAACATTGTGCTCGGAAGCGTGAACCCTCTCCTGCACCTGCCATTCTGACTACAAATGTGAGCTACAATCAGCTATGGCGAGTATTCCCGCCTATGGGGCTTAAATATGCCACATTTCCCGCACTTTTTTGTGATTGGCCGTTTTGTAAAATTCTCAGCTGACTGCAGACCTGCTTAGTAATGGTTAAACTACCATTCATAAGTATATGAATGTTAATGGTGGCTACTTTTTCTCTATGTTATCATGGCTTAGTGGTTTTGTACTTTGATTATAATGCACAGGATCCTGGGTTCAAACCTTGTCATTCTTTTATTTTAATACTGTCTAGACAGACTAGGGGGTGTGGCTGCATTTAAGCAACTTAGCTCTACATTGCTCCCCGGTGCCCTATGGTGCCCTGGTTGGCGCGGCACGCATGTCCGCGCAAACACATTGCGCTGGGTAAAGCGCTTTTAAACTTTGGGCAACCCTATTGTTCTGGGTAAAGCGCTATTAAACTATGGGCAACTCTGTTTAGCTGGGTAAAGCACTATTTAACTATGGGCACCTCTCTTTAGCTGGGTAAAGTGCTATTAAACTATGGGCACCTGTGTTTAGCTGGGTAAAGCGCTATTAAACTATGGGCACCTGTGTTTCACTGGGCAAAGCATTGCTTAACTGCAACCTATTATATATCTGAGTCCTTTAAAAATATATATTTTGTTCACTGATACATTGGCCATGTCACTGCTGTTAATAAAATTGTATTCATATATGTCTGGTATTATTTCAAATACCGATTTAAAACATAAATAAGAAGGGGAGTGGTGGGACTTGAACCATGAATGCCTCCTCTTTGCACATATGCTCTACTATTATGCTATTGCTATTTGGCTTAATTCGCATTAGTAGTTCTTATATGCTCTTCAATGTCACAATTGCTAACTGTGGCTAAGCAATGGGCACACCTGCGCAAACAAGCGCAAATACGGGCAGCTATATCGTGGATTTAAAAAAAAAATAAAATTGATATTTTACGTTTTATAACTGTGATGGGGGTTTACAGTGTCAGGGAGTGTGGTGTTGGGTGCAAGAACATTTGAGCAAACTCGCTTTTGTCTGTTGACATTATGCTTTTTAAAACCTTGCAGGGGCATGGACTTTTAGACTGCTCGGCAGTCAGACATGCCCCCTGCTTTCCTACTCAGTCCGTGTAAGAGTTACAGATGAGTCAGCGTGTCCTCATGAATATTCATGGCACGCTGATGTCATACCGTTCAACTGCAGCCTCCGAGTAAGACATATTAAGTCTTACACGGAGGTTTCGTGAATCCAGGGGATAATGAAATAAAAGGTTACATAATGCTACAAAAGTTGCCAGTGAGTCACTTATACTTGCTGTCTGCCTGCTACTGCTTTGCAGATATGTATACTTATTTATGGATATTTGTGTATTTTATTACTAAACATATTTTCCTGTAAAATCTGCAGAATACACCACCTAGATGCACCAAGGAAAAACATTTTATATGACCAGTTAGCATAAATGCCACGGATTGCTTTTCAGAATAATAACATAGTTAACACCACAGGAAATGTGAGATATATTATAGAAATATTATGATTATTAGAACTATATTAACAATTACACTAATTAGCTGAACCTAAACGTGTAACATGATACTCCATGGTAGGAAATTAAATACAGTGATAGTTTGTAAATAACTACCACTGTTTTAGACACATTATACTTGTTTACCAATATATAGGATTTTTGTATATATTTGCATATTTTATGTAAGTATATTGGGCCATGTCTACATAGTACCATTTAGAAAGAGCATTTCACAGGATAGCTCTACACACAGGTCAGGAATATCAGATGATCCAAAAATATGGCAGTCAGTATGTGAGAAAGTGTGATGTATTTTTAGGTCAATTTTTGAATATGTGCCATATTATTATTTCTGTTAATACCTTGATCTAGCTTGAGTATATATGGTACATCATGTCACTGATACCTGCTCTATGCCTACTACTAGTTTACATATATTTATACCTAAATTAGTAACAAAATATGCATATATGTATAAATATGGTATTTCTGTAAATATTTTGGTCACTGTTCAATTGGATACATTGTACAACACTGTTTCACACATTCAATCACAACATATGCTGCCAAATGTGTCCTCAGACAAATGGGATACTCAGCACTATATAAAACACATTATTTTCCACAAATATTTTGACAATATGCAATATATAGATAATCTAATTAACTTTAACCAGGATATGTTTATACAGTAGTCCATGGCATGAAATAATAGAAAAACTTTGCACTGACAGTTGGTCAGTAACTTTCACTGCTTAGCACATATTAACATTTATTTGAATATTAAATATGCAAATTTGCATACAAATCATAAATATGCAAATGTTTAAAAAATGGAGTAACATCTGCAAAACTGCTTTACAGCATTTTGAAGATCACTCCCCGGATTTACTAATCTTCTGTGCAGGACTAACTTAGTCCTGCATGGAAGCACCCATGTAGGAGCAGGATGGCAGCATGCCATGCATAATAATGAAGATGTGCTGCCCAAGCTCCTAGGCTTACACGGAGCGTGTATGAGTGCAGGGAGCGTGTCTGAGAGCAGAGCTCTCAGATTAAACATGCCCCTGCAATGTAGAACAGCAGAAGCTGTTAAGAAATGAGCAAGATCACTCATAGGTGTCCTCATATTCCCACCAACAGTCCCCCATGTGTACAACAGCAACAGGACATATAAGAAACACTTTCATTTTTTTAAAAATCCGATTAAAGCTATAACCGTAGGTGCGCGGGTGTGCCCATTGCTTAGCCATGGTTACAGCAGCTTAAAAGGCTGAAGAGGATAACAAGGAGGATATATGCAAGTGAAACAGCACAGCAATAGTGTAGTGGGCAGAGCATTTGCCTAATGAGCAGGTATTCCTGGTTTGAGTCTCACTGCAGCACAGTCTATTCTACATGGCAAAGCATGTTATAACCAATATTTTTGATGCAAAACCCACTAAAAACATATATTTACCAACTGGAGTACTGCAGTAAATGCACATGTGAAGTGTCAGTGTCATAATGAATAAGGCACTAGTAAGCAGGTTTAAGCACAAATAAGCAGTAGTAAGCATATGTAAGCACTAGTAAGCATGTTTATGTGCGTTTGCATGGGGGTAAGCATTGCCTACACAGATTAAGCAAAGTAGAAGCTAACTGAGTGTAAGAAACTGTAACCGGAAGTAAGTACTGCTTAGCTCCATGCAAACCCGCTTACAACTGCTTTAAAGTGCCTTAACCACTCTATCCAATGGCCTGTGTTCTTCCCAGCAACAAAATAAACAGCCTCTGCCAGGCTGGAACCCAAGACCCTATACACTACAGTCACAGTAGTTAACCACCAAGCCAGCATTGCAGTACATAAGATTGTGGTTTAAACAAACAAATCCTAACCATAAGAAAATCAAACTGAACATGTGAAAGGAATCTATGTACAGTGTGATGTTGCATAACCTGCTACATAACATAAATATGTGAACTGGAGTACTGTAGTAAGGCCAGATGTGAAGTGTTATTGCAATAAAGTGTTGAAGTCCCCAGGACCCCATAGAGTGTACGTACACATGAATCCCAGATACCAGACACATCTATAACATGTAACAAATAATAAATCAATGTCAAAAGGAAATATAATGCAAATTAAATATTAAGCAATGCTAAGCATTGCACAGCTCAGCTTAGTTGGGATAAACAATGTGTAGGTTGGCTAACTCAGTCTGCCCAGTGGTATGCCCCTTTAAGCAATGCCAGCATTAGGTAAGCAGGTGTGCCCATAGCTTAGCCTTTTAAAATCCATCCAATCACAGGAAAGTGCAGGAAATTGGCTGTATTTAAACCCCACAGGCACCAATAATTCCCATAACTGGTTGCAGATCCCTACTGTAGGCAGAATGGCTGGAGTTGGGGAAGGCACTCGATTTAGAGCATAGTGTTGGGGCACCCAGGAGTCCAGATTCATAGTATGGCTTCTGGTAAAATACCATGAGGAGAGACTACTGCAGGGCCAGTACCAGGGCTCTCAGTATAAAGTGGAGGCCTGGGACAGTCTCGCCTGTGACCTCACCAGTGCCACTAGTATCCCCCAGACTTTTTGAAGCGGTGGTGGGGTGATCTCTTGGACCAGTGAATCCAAAAAGCAAGGCAGATGGCCAATGCCCCAGCACTAAGTACCCATTCTACTATGTGGATAAGGATTGCCTAGCTTGTGTATACTATGGATAGGTAATGGCTAAATATCATTGTATTTCTCTGACAGCTGCAGATGAGCGGGATGCGAACCAGGAAGCCCATGCTGCTAGGCTGCAAAGGCTGTGTCGCGAGGCAAATTAATAATATTCCTGCATGTACTGTCATAACAAATAAATATAACAGTTCTGGAAAGTATTGTACCAGTATAAAAATGCATTGTGTATGGGATGTACTGAATAAACCAGACAATATGGCAGGAAGACTGTCATATAGATTGCTTGGAAATAAATGTGTAATATCTTGTGAATAAAAGTATAACCCCTGGAGTGCTTGTGTACATCCTGCTTTCATATGTTGTTGTAGTGTTGCATTCTATAAATAGTACTGTTGTTTGAAGCAGTGTTACCCACACTGTTGAACACAGGTAAAATGTGTAGGAAAGTCAGTATAACAATGTTGGCAGTCCCAAGAGGTCAGTCATATACAACAATTGAGGGAGACTTAGACAAAAACCATTGGAATGTTTTACACCAATTCCCTCATAGCACAGTGTACTGTAATGTCAACTGTTTTATTAATACCACACACAGCAGGGGTTTGAATCCCAGGAGTGGTGTAGTACATTGTAGGCATAACCATACCCCACAATTGAACAGAGTTTGTGAGAATGTTCAGCTAGAAAGCTGTATGCATAATCAGACCCAACAACTGTACAGACTTTGCTAGAATGTTCAGATAGTATGTTGTAAGCATAATCATAACTATCAACTGTACAGAATGTACAGGTAGCAAGCTGTATGCATAGTCATACCCCTTAACTTTTCTGATCTATCCAGCATGTCCAGATAAATGGCCCAAATCTGTGGCCCGGTAACCTGTTCCCCTGACAAATCAGTGTGATGATCCAAGAAATGTAGGCAGGTTATACTGACATATAATGGATAGTCAGACTTGAACATGAAAAGAGAATGTATATGGAAACAGACCTATCATTGTAGCATCTCACCCAAAGTGTATGCCAGCAGTTCTCAATATATGTCACATTAACACCTGCATCCTCTCACGTCTTGACCACAGTGTGTGCAATAACAGATTGTTAGGTAAGTGTATAACAGCAACATGGAATCTGGCAGTATGTGTAGAATTTGTCAGGTAGTGTTAACAATGATTTTCTCAACAGGTACAACAGGTAAGAGGTGTAGACTATACATAAGACACAGTCCACACATATACTAATCTACAAACATACCATTGAACAAAGTAAGGTCATTGGGTAGTGTAATAATACATATAAGGGACAGATCACTGCAGTCACTAAGAAAGTTGTGAAACTACAGGTATATATTAGTTGTTAATTGACCTCTCTCTCTCACCCCTTCCATATGTGCAACAATAACCTTATTACACACCTCAGTGGGAACGTGTACACTCCAAACTTTTGATGGGACATATGTCCTATTGGTTTATAAATGTTCACATTTGGTTCTATGCATGTGTCATGTTAAAATGCTCCCATATTGGTGGCCTGTTGCCATCAATGAAACCTGCATGCTGTTGTAATGGCCACTGTTGTCCCGTATATGCATGTGTTCCACTTGCTCTGCAACTGTTGTAAACTGGTGCATTGGGTTAATGGGAATACCTATGCATGCTGTTATAACTAACCCTGAATGCTGTTGACTATGACTAACTGATACCTAACTTAAAACTGCAACACCATAGCTCGTATGGGAAGGCCGGTCCCAGCGGACCCACCTGTCCCACCTCAGCTGGCCATGGCACCAGACACCAGCACATCTGGGGCCCAGTCTGAGACCTCCTCCCACTGTTGGCCCTGCACTACCTTCAGGTGGAACTGCCACAGGGTATGGGGCTCGGTCCCCTGGGAGCAGGGTGGAGAGGTACCTGTCACACATTGTCAGGTCCAGGCAGTGGTGCGTAGGGAGCTCGACAGGGAGTTTTGAGACCAGCTACACCAGCATGAGGGCTGCGTGGCACAATTAGAGGGTGAGCCTGCTCCTCCTACCCAGCCCCCAGCACAGCCACCTTTGGGGCCGTGAAGGTGCAGTGGTGAATGCCCATGGGTGGGGACCTCAGTCCCACTGTATCTATTTGGGGGCTCATGGGCTTGCAACTTCCAAACACCCCTCCTTATCCAAGGTGTTTACCCCCCACATGTGTCATATACTGCCCCTGTATGCGTCTTGCTTGTCTTGTGTGTTAACCTACCCAACCTATCTCCCCAAATATACCGATTACCCCTCCCCAACATCCCACTCTCACCTGAAAAAGAAAAAAAAGGGAAATCTGTTCCCACCAAAAAAAAAATCTCCCCATACATAGCTGTCCATTTCGCACACATGTCCACTGGACACATGTAATCTGGTCTAATTGGCATCACAATGAATTATTGTTGTCCTCACCCCCACCCAGGGGTTTGTGTGTCCAAATCTAACTCCAAAGTCAGTGTATATGCACAGCTGTTATTGTAGAAGAAATGGGCAGCTATGGACCTTCCCTACAACCTTCCTGCACAACCCTGGCTATTTTCTCTACTGTCTTTCCCTCTTTGTGCCTCTTTTTTCACCACTTTCCTATCAACCCCCTTTTCTTTTCTTTTAAAGAAATTAGTGCGGGGATAAGCGGGAGTAAGCACTTTTAAGCAACAGTAAGTGGTTTTAAGCCTGTTTGCGTGGGTTAAGCAATGCCTTCACAGGTTAAGGAATACAAAAGCTAACTGAGTGTAAAAAACCGTAACCGGATGTTAGCAGTGCTTACCTCCATGCAAACCCACTGACAACTGATTTAAAGTGCCTTAATCACTCTGTATCCAATGGTCCATGCTCTGCCCAGCAACAAAATAAACAGCGCCTGAACCCAGGAACCTGCACACCATAGCCAATATAATTTACCACTAAGCCACTGCAGATATACATAACCATGATGTTTCCACAAACATAGCATCCAGCAATACCATTCAACATTACAGAACATGTAGCTAAATATGTAGATGTCTGTGTGTGTGTGTGTGTGTGTGTGTGTGTGTGTGTGTGTGTGTGTGTGTGTATATATATATATATATATATATATATATATATATATATATGTGTGTGTGTGTGTGTGTGTATAACTAAATAGATATATACCTCTACCTCTGTATTACACACACACACAGATATAAATATATATATATATATATATATATATATATATATATATATATAGACATACATATATATAACTATCCACATATAGATATATACATATGCAGACATCCATACATCTATATGTCATTTTATATATTTGTATATATATATATATATATATATATATATATATATATATATATATATATATATGTGTGTGTGTGTGTGTGTGTATATATATATATATATATATATATATATATATATATATACATATATATATATGTATATATATATATATATATATATATATATATATATATATATATATATATATATATATATATATATATACAGCAATATAATATATATATGTGTGTGTGTGTGTGTGTGTGTGTTTGTGTGTGTGTGTGTGTGTGTGTGTGTGTGTATACAAAGATATATATCTATAGATATTATACAGCACATAAGAATGACATATATGACCACAGGCACTGCCAGTGGGGTGAGGGGCCTCAATCAACATATGTGTTACACGTACAAATATCCCCCCAGCCAAACAGGTGAAACTTACAAACACACACAGACACACACACAAAAAGGGTCATACAGTGGTTGTATGGGCAAAGGGTATGGGGAGGTGTCTGACATCAGACAGCATACTACAGTATGCCCATGGGGGTTGTAGGGAATGTGGATGTGAACATACGCACCATACAACACACATACAAACACACAGGGTGCCAGTACTGACATGCATGGGTCCATGTCTGCATGGGTGTGTGGTGGTTGACTGTGCCAGATGGCTGTACAAGGTTAGGCAATGGGTATACCTTGGCATGAGGCCACATGAAAGTGGTCTGCATTGTGGCTCAGGCCTGTAGTGTCTGCATTTGCCAAGATAGGTGAGTATTGTATCCCCCATCCAGTCACCTGCATGACTATTATGTGTGGCTAATGCTGTGCATTGCTTGCCATGTATGTGTTCCTTAGTCCATGACATGGATGGTGGCTGGGGTGTGCACACCTCCCACATGCATGTACAGTGACATGTGGAACTCTACCTGGGGTGTCTGACCCATGTTGTGAACACAGATTATCATCAGATGTGCCAGTCTTACCCACCTGTGGTGGGAACTGGCAATGGGCAGCAGGTTTACCCCGCACCTACATTGATAGCTTCCTAATGGCATTCCCTGGTGTCAGTGGCAAATGTCAATACAGGGCATGTTGTCATGTATGGTATGTGCTTTGGGGGTCACATGTGATGGCACCACAGGTGTTGCAGGTGTCCATTGGGGAACATGGGGAAGGTGCACTGTCTGCATGTATGTGCATATTGGCAGATGGACAGGGTGCCATGCCCTCTGTAGCCCACTGCTATCACCCCATAGTTACTATCAGTGGCCAATATGCAGTGCACTACCCACATATTGGCTGTTGCCTAGGCATATATGAGACATGGGTTGAGAGTGTGCTCAGGGTAATATTCGAGTTGCTAACTGTGATTGCCTGGCCTTGCTGTCACATGTATGGGTATGGCTTTGCACCCCAGCCTCTCAGCTATTTCACATCTGTTATCTCTGTATGGTGGACATTGTGATATATAGTAGGGCCACCATATAAGAAATATCAAAACCCCCTCCACATTGGCCAGAGACTCACAACCACCTCCACACAGGATATGAGTAACAAACACACACACACCTGTCATGTTTGGGAATAGAACCCCTACCTAATTAGTTGATTACATTACAGCACTATGCAGTTACAGTACATACCATGGAGATTACTCTTTCCCCAATGTGTATTTCACAATGAATGACATCAGCAGGATTGCCAAAGTAGGCCATTTGAAATGTACTGCGTATGACTAGCCTAAAATGCATTTCTCCATACACAGACAGTGACATACATACAAAACATTCACAACTGCCATGGGTGGGGATGGAACCCTAACCCAGTTCTAAATTACACTACAGTAGTACGCAGTTATGGCATGCACTATGGAGATCACTGGGTTACAATTTTCCCAGAGGTGTATTTCTAGGTGGGTGACATCAGCAGCCTTGCCAAAGTTAAGTATATGAATTGTAGGGAGTGTGAGTACCCTAAAATGCACTGTGTTCTACACAGACAGACACACACACAAATGCACACTTGCCATGCCTGGTATTTGAACATCTACTTAACTACTTTATCACACTACAGCAGTATGCAGCAACAGGACACACTATGGAGATTACTGGGCTGCAGCCTTCACAAGGGTGTATTTCTAGGTGGGTGACATCAGCAGCCTTGCCAAAGTTAAGTATATGAATTGTAGGGAGTGTGAGTACCCTAAAAAGCATTGCTCTCTCCACAGACTTGCCATGTCTGGGATTGGAACAACTACCTGACTTCTTTATCACACTACAGCAATATGCAATTACAAGACACACTACAGAGATTACAGGGCTACAACCTTCCCAGAGGTGTATTTCTAGGTGGGTGACATCAACAGCCTTGCCAAACTTAAGTATATGAATTGTAGGGAGTGTGAGTACCCTAAAAAGCATTGCTGTCTACACAGTCAGACACGCACACAAACTCAGAGTTGCCAAGTCTGGGGATAGAACTCCTACCTAACTAGTTTATCACACTGCAAAAGTATGCAGTTATGGGGTGTGCCATGGAGATTACTAAGCTGCACCCAAAGATGTATTTCACATTGGATGACCTCAGCAGGCTTGTCATAGTAGGGCTATGGGAAGGGCAGTGTGTGTGCATGGACCATAACATATTCATCTAGGGGTTGACACACCACATGCGGGCACACACAAGGTCATATTTCACAGATACATGTACACAGCTGCTAGATGACTACTTCCATGGACAGTCATGTTGCACAGCTGGCACGTGCACCACATCTTCTGTATTGCTGACAGATACAGTTGGCTAGTATCTGCAGTGAGTGACATCTGCACCTTGTGTTTGGTGCCCTTTGGCTGTGTGCTGAGTGGGACAGGCCTGGATAGCTCCTTGTCGCAGTCACCCTCTTCCCCACATTTATGTACGTCTACCTTCGGCTTATTATACTGTGTTGTCCTGACATATATGTCTGTATTCCTAGCCACTGTGTGTGCAAGGCCTGAGTGCTGCATACTGACAAGTGTCTGCAATAACAACTGCAACTGCCAGATATGTCCAGTCCACTGGTATTTGCAGACATGGCCTTCATGTGTTAAGTGTGTGAGCATCCCCAGTATGACCGTCTGTATTGACTGTGTTTATCGGGCCCAGGTAGTTTGTGCTGCAGTGCTGACCTTTGTGTTGTACACCGACAGGTAGCATGCTGTCTCAGCAGGGTATCCATCCATCATTTTGCTTTGACTGTTACTACAATTCTGCATAGCAGGGGGGCACACCTGACTGTTTCTACATTTCTACACAGGAGTGGGGGGGCACACTTGACTATTACTACATTTCTACGTAGGATGGGGGGCACTCCTGACTATTACTACATTTTTACACAGGATTGGGGGGCACACCTGACTGTTATTACATTACTATGTAGGATGGGGGGGCACACCTGACTATTTCTACATTTCTACACAGGATTGGGGGGGGCACACCTGACTGTTACTACATTACTACATCAGATGGGGGGCACACATGACACTTGTACACATTCGCTATGACTGTACTGGTATGTCAGGTACTACTGTGGTAGCCTTTCATATTAGTGTCTGACTTCCTACCCTTTGGAACTAACAGCCCACTGCCTAACCTGCTGTAGTCTGTCTTTAGGCCTGGGGGGGAGGATAACCATAGCTATTATTCAGAGGCCATAGCACAGGCTCTGTTTGTGTTTGGTTACACTTGTCCTGCTGGATGGGACTGTTGCTGGGTATGTGAACCGCTCTGACTGGCATGTGTGAGTCATATTGACACACATGTTGCTCAGCACATTTCCTGCAGTGGGTTTTGTCACCCTGTGTAGTACTGACTACTAGGGTGAGTCCAGTATGTGTTACAGATGTCATGATGTCACTATAGATGTCTACTGTCTGCTGCAATCACATTCAGTCACCCAATTCTATTGCATGCTCTCATCCATACCATAGATACAGGTAACAACAAATTCTACTCCATTTGGCAATTGGTAGGTTGATTGACTTACCTTGAGGGTTTGCCAGACTTGTGGATGGTACTGGAGGGCTGCCTATGTCAGATGCACATAGTACACTTCCTATACATTGTTGAGCACAGTAGTGTCATGTTTGGCATCCCTTTTACTGTATGTGCGAGTCAGAGAGAGGTGTCATTCCCTGGGTACCTACTGTGTCAGTGTATGTGCTATGCATTGTCTCTTTGCCATGGCCTCTGCATACTGATCATACCTCCATCTGCCTACTGTGGCAGGCTCAGGTTGTTCCTTCTCTGAGTCACTCTGTGCCTGTGCAAGCCTTGGTATTGGTGGTGGGCTGTGTCACCCTGCCCCATGCTGTTCCTGCTGCAGCTGTTTCTGCAGGATCATATTGTGTAGCATGGCACATACCATAAAATTGTGGGTACATGAAGCTGGTGAATACTGCAAAACTCCGCCGGATGTGTCCAGACACTGGAACCGTGACCTGAGCATCCCAAACACATGCTCTATTATAAGTCTGGTCTGTGTGCGTGCCTCATTATGGCGTTCTTGTTCAGGTGTGTGTGCATTTCTGATGGGTGTCATCAGCCACGGCTCCAGTGTGTAACCAGCATCCCCTACTAGGTGACCGTAGGGGATGTTTCCACTGGCAAATCTCTGGTACAGCTGTGTCAGATGCCAAATGTGAGAATTGTCGTAGCTTCCAGGGCAGCCAGCACACACATTCATTATAATGCCCTGGGCATCACAGACAACCTTGCAGTTGATGGAGGGGATTCCACTGTTCTTGATGTAGGCCCTACCCTGATCACCAGGTGGTCCTTTGATGCATATGTGCATGCAGTCTATAGCACCCACTAATGCAGGGTGTTATGCTATTTGGTGGAAGAGATGTATATTGCTGGCCAACACCTCACAGGTGTTGAGGAAATATACGTGCTCAGGCATGTGCTGGCATGGCATCCAGGAACTGGTGGAATACGCTGGATGCTGATGCCTTTGAGATCCCATTAATATCCCCAGTTGAGCTTTGGGAGGTACCTGTGGCTAGTATTCCTAGGCCTACACATACCTTGGTATCCACTGGGATGGGTTCACCTCAATCAGTCTAGTGTGTCAGGTGTAGCTGGCACAGCTCAACAATTTGCTGTAGGAGGTCTCTGTCCACCCTAAAGCGCTCCACTATCTCCAGCTCATGTAGCCCCTGGTAGGTTACCCTGGGTCTGGACACTCTTCTCCGTCTCCTCACGGTGTGTTGATCGGCAGCATTCACATCCTCACTAACCTCAGCCTCTTGCACATGTTGTTCTATGTTGTCTGCTGCAGCCCTTCTTATTTTGTAGTTTTGTTTGTTAAAATTTCCCCGCTTGTATACTCCAATGGTGTAGAGTGTGGGAAAAATCAGAGGGGTAGGTGTTTACATAGTTTATAGTAGTATTCTGGGCTGGGCTGTTCTGCTGCCTGTGTAATTGGCTGATTCTGATACATTTCACCTGCCAGCTATGCTAGTTCTCCTAGATTACCTTCCTACTGCTGTTTTCCCTTCCCATTGCCTTCCTGTTTCAGCCCGGGTGCGCGCTGCACAAACAGAGTGCTCAAATGTGCACAGTGCTGCTATTTCCTGTTTAACTTCTTTTTTATTCCTGTAAAACCTGCGGCACGTACACCCACTTAGGCTTTGTAAAGAGTGCTAGGCAGGTTTAGACACACACCCTAGCTTAGTTGTGCTAAGCTAGGAGCAAACCCGAGCTACAGGGTTCCAATCCACTTACAGTATGCCTGATACCCCCCCATGATGTCACCTACCTCCTAGGCTTGAACCAAGCTATTCCTACTCTTACACTGTTGGGACCTGACTCACATGCTCAGGTAAACTGAGATTCGCTATCCTTCCCCTAATTTGCATAGGATTGCCTGCTAATGCATAGTTACATGTCTCACACTGAGCCTCCAAACTTAGCAACCACTACTCACTGGCCAGGTTGTCTTCTGCCTGCCATTGCCTTGCATAGCAGAATACTGATTTGAGTTAGAATGCTTAATTTAGGTTCATTTTGTTATTTTACCCCCGATCCCGTTTTCGCGCCGCTGCCCTGCGCTTAAACAGCCGAGATTGGCTAAAAAAAATAAAAGTTGATTTTTTTTTTTAATTTTTTTGTATTGTTTGCAATGCCAATAGCCTTATACTTGGGCACTGGCATGCTTACTACATGATATTCAGCCTTTATTTGGAGCTGTCATAGCTCCGTTTTGGATTTTGCAGAAATGTACTCGGTTACTAATCGAGTACATTTCTGCTGATTGCACAATTCCTGCACGGATGGTCGCAAACTTCCTGGATAGTAAAATCACCTAATTTGCATGGATTTCTCCTGCAAATGAGGTGATTTGCCTACAAGATCTTCGTCTGTGCAGGATTAGTGCAGGAGCTTTCGTGCATGCCCCTGCAGGCTGGTCCTGAATCGCACGGCAGACATATTGCATGCTTGAGCTCCTGCACCGATCTTGCACTCTGTGCAAGCTTTTGAGAATCTGGGGGCACATCTGCACAAACGAAAGTTACCCTGATAGATGGGATCTATCTACATAAGATTTTCATTATGTTTGACTGGCATATCAACATTGCCTTTGTGAAGAGGGTTGTGTGCTTATTAGCTTTTACGTTTTAACTTTTTTTCAACTTTTATAATTCTTGAAATCTATACATTTGCTTACTGGTATGTTGAAAAATTCCATTCACAGAAATTTCAGCTGAGGCAAAAGCTGTCCAGACAAGAAACCTTCAAGTGTCAGGAGGTATAAAATTCTACTCCAGCAATGCGATAATGAGTCAAATTTATGACAACAATTTACAATTCCTGGTGAATACCACTTAGAGGTACAAATAAATAATGGTTTTATTTATAACTTTTTTGGTAATTCAGTTTTTGTTTTTCTTTAATCATCAAAGTAAATTAGATTTAATGACTTGCAATAAACAAGTTAAATTAGGCATATGATATAACATGAACCAAGAATAATGCTATACTTCCACATTAAAGTTTACACTAAATGTTAATTTTTAGAAACCTAGACTCCTTAACATTATTAATGCTAGATTATATATTCTTGATTCAGCTACATGCATTATTTCAACCTATCAATTTAAACTCACCAATATTTACTTATATGACTTAAGGAAACATAAAGCCTCTCACCGAGCATTCTTCATTCTAAAAAGACCCATAGCAACTTTTGTGCCCTTCAAAGTGATTATAATGCATATGTTACAATAAACATCTGACAGAGATACAGTAAACATGTTACTGAGCTAGTTTTTATGCTATAATGATTCACAGTTATACTATAATGATTCACAGTGCATTTATGAATGTGATGTTGTCCTTTCTCTCCTTCACTCTTCACTGGTTGGGTTGAGAACCAATCCTCGGTTCTGACTCGGCTATATACTAAAGCTCGAGGTCTTCCACTGGCTTGTGGCTGTATCCCTATCCCATCATGCTCTAGTAAAACTCCCCAGATCTTGTTTGCCACTAAACAGATTGGGTGCTTCCATTGTGGCTCAGGCTAAGTTGAAAACCTTTTTCTCCTTACTATTAATATATTTAGTGTTTTTTTTCTGTTTTTGCTGTTTAAAGACTTAATGATTATCTTGTTAATAATAATTTAGTTAGTTTAGAGAGTTTGCTCTTTTGCTTTGCTTTCTGGCTGTTGTTTTTTCATTGTTAGGCCTGTGTTTCCCATATCCCGGCTTAAATTTACTGTTTAAAGCCCATTTTCAGTAGAGAGTTTTTTCTATACTTTATGTTTTACACACTTGTTTGATTTAGAGAGCGCTTTAAAGAACCTTATTACTCCTGCTCTTGCTCCTAACCAAAAACCTGCAGCTCATTTGAGTTAGAGGGTTGCCATCACCCATTTAAGTTAGAGGGCTAACCTCTTCCCTTTTCCTCTCCCTTTTGTCTAGGCAGCTTCATTTTAGTTAGAGAACTGCCACCCCTTTCCCTTTTCTATAGTTGCTAAGGTTTTTGTCTTCTTACTGTTGTTGTTTAAAAAAATAAAATAAAACGTTTTTGTATACATTATAGTCATAGCTTGTTTTATCTATTAGGCTGTTGAGTAATTGTACACCTTTTCTTATATTTTTGGCTGTCTGTCTGTTAGTAGACAGCTGATGTCTAAGAAACATAAATAATCTAAACCCTCTGAGTTTAAAAAATGCATAAAGTGTAACCAGAAAATGTCCAACACAGATGGACATACTATTTGTGTATATTGTCTTGGGGCTTTGCATTTGCAAGAAACCTGTTCCATTTGCCACTCTTTTAGCCATATGGTGCTTCTTTTAAGAAAGAACAAAGTTATTGTGAGAGGCTTACTGAAATCCACCTTTGCTGAAGCATTAGAAGAAGGTCAGGGCACTTTTAAATTAACCAAGTCCCCTTCATCTAAGTCGGACAGATCAGGGTAAAGATCATCTCCTTCTTCTGACCAGTCAGAGCCAGCCAAAAAGCTGACCAAAGTTACTCCTCCAGACCTGAAGCTTGTTGGGCCCAAAAAGTCTACATCACTGGCTCCTTCAGTTTCAGTGCTGATAGAATTTGAGTTATGGAGCTGGTCCCTGGAATTGGTACCGGTCTCCCTACTTTAAGGTCAACTTTATTACAGCAGGTTGGATCTCCTGTCTCCCTTCTCTAGGTCCTCCAAAGTCTTCCTGATGATGATGTGGATTGGGTGGTGTGCAGACTTCTAAGGTTCATAGGTTCATAGGTAGATACTAGCCTATCTGCCCTAGGGCATTTATAAGCCTAGCCAGAGTGTATTTGGCTTCCACCTCCCTATTATATTAGTCTACTGTGCCTCTGTAAAGTAGGTCACAGAAGGTACCATTTTAAGATTAGTTTACTGTGCCTCTGTCTAGCAGGGACACAGGAGAGATTCCCAGGGGTGAATTTGCAATTTCCCATCCACGCGTCCAAATTTTGCTTGAAGAGGGTCAGCGATGGGATATGTCTAACATGAATTGGGATTCTATTCCAGAGTGAGGGGAGCCTCTGGGAAATGAATCTGTCCCTCCAGCATGTCCTATTTATTTTTGTGCTGAGGTTTAGGTCCCTGGAGCATGTAGCTCTAAGGGACATGGATTTTTTGAGGTGGAGCATGTCCATTAATTCTGGGTTTGACATGGCTTTGTACATCAGGCATAGATCGCCTCTGAGTAGGCGGTAAGCAGCTGAGTAGAACTGGAGTTTCTTTAGTCGAGCTGCATAGGACATCTGTTTGTAGCCCATGATCCTCTTTATGAGGTACTTTTGGGGTCTCTCCAGTTGCTGCAGGTGTCGGGTAAGGTACATCCCAAAAGGGGCATTGTATTCAATTATGGGCCTGATGAGTGACGAGTAGAGGGGCACAATGACCTCTCTTGATTTAGATGCGAACCCTTTCGTGATAAGGTGGGCTATATAGAAGGTCTTTCTAACCACTTTGGCAATGTGATTATCAAAGGAGAGATTACTATCTACGTTGGTCCCCAAATCTCTAATTATTTCTTCCGTACTTAATGGATTACCATCTATGTGGTAATTTGTGGGCACCTTGTTTTTCCCAAAGGGGATGACTATGCACTTTTTAGCATTTAGCTTGAGGCCGTGGCTCTGGAACCAAGCATCCGTCTCTGTGAGACCCTTTTGGAGGATGATTGTGTTAGCTGGAGATTCGATTATGGCCCCCAGTTTGCAGTCATCTGCCAACTTTGTCAGCCATAATCCCCCCATGTTAGCCTGAACCTCAGAGAAGTATATACCGAACAAGAGAGGTCCCAGAACTGAGCCCTGTGGGACGCCACTTGTAACTGGTTTGGATTCGGACATGGAACCTGCGATTCTGACCATGTGGGTTCTATCTCTGAGCCAGTTTGCAACCCATCTTGTGATATAGGGGTTGATATTTAAGCTGTTAAGCTTATTTATGATGCCTGAGTGGGGTATTGTGTCGAAGGCTTTTGCGAGTTCCAGGTAGGCTGTGTGGACTAGCTTGCCCTCATCTATGGCTTTGGTAACTGTTTCAAAGAAATCAACTAGGTTTAAGAGGCAAGATCTGCCCTTAACAAAGCCAAATTGGGTAGGGTCCAGTGTCTGGAGGCTCCCAATGTCTTTGTTTATGAGTTCCATGATAATACGCTCCATAGCTTTACAGACCAGACTAGTCAGGCTTATGGGGCGATAGTTTCCGGGGTCCATTGTGGCACCACCTTTGTGGAGTGGGACCACTGTAGCTGCACGCCATTCTTTGGGTACATATCCTGTAGTAAGGCTAAGTTTGAACAGTGACTTAATGTGAGGGTTCAGTTCTTCTTGGAGCTCATGTAAGACACAGCCTGGGACACCGTCCGGTCCCATAGATGCTGTGTTTTTTGCTTTGGAGAGGGCAGCTTTCACCTGTGCATCTGTGATGTCAGGGAGGTTACATTCGGTTGGGATAGGCATTTGCTCCTTTCTGGAGTAAGGGGGGAGAAGTTTGCACTGAATCTGTCTGCCAGGATGTTGGCTATGTCTGTAGGTTTGGTATATTTTGTACCGTTATGCAACAATTCAGAGCATATCCGGGAGTTTCCGCCCATGTTCCTGACATAACTAAAGAAGGCCTTATGATTATCTTTAGTGTCTAGGGCAATTTTTTTTTTTAAACTGGCCTTTGATGATTTTATGAGGGATCGAAGTTTCTTGCTAATACTGATCAGAGATGCCTTCCCTTTTTGGGATTTTGCTCTGTCATGTAGTAGCTTCCTCCTTTTGTTGTATAGCTTATTTATGGCCGGGGTCCACCAGACCAGTCTCCTGTTTTTGGAGGAGTGAGTCTTGGTTTTATTTGGGATAGCATGATCCATGCATTCCTGCAGGTGCTCATAGAATGCATTTGTAAAGGATTCTGTGGATTGGGCTGTATTATCCTCTGGCCCAGGGGCTTTGAAGGATTCCACCTCAGTCTTGAGAAGTGCAAAGTTGGCTTTTGAGAAATTCTTTACAGTGATTTCCTTGGCTGGGGGTGGGAATGGGATATGGATGTCCAGGGAAATGTGTTTATGGTCTGATCTTACCAATGAGGGGTTTACCTCTGGTGTGGAACATAGAGTCCCCATGTTGGTGATGACCAGGTCCAATATGTTGTTCCCTCTTGTGGGAGTGGAGACTAAGGACACCGGCACTGGCCAAGTTGCTATCAGCTCCAACCCAGAGGGATTCAGAACTGACCAGGACCTCCCCTTCAACATCAATTTCTCCTCCAAGCCACCCTGGGACCTTGGAGCTGGAATGTCTGGAACCTACCATAGTGGAACCGTCGACGCCAAGACCTATTCCAGGGACCAACATCTACCCTGACATTCTCGGTTCTGTCTGAACTCGAGGAGTCTAGGAGCCGACTCTTTCCACTTGGGTCTGAGGAAGGGAGTCGGATTGGACATCTGTCTGATCTGAACTTACCTCTCAGAGTTTTGGTGTGATACCTCTCAACTGTACAGATTTTTGCAGAATGTCCAGATTTTTGCCTCATATTTTTGGTCCGTTTTTCATAAAATTGTGGTTTTCTGGCAAATTTGTGGCAAATTATTAAAGACTGAAGTCAGAAAATAATGACATACATTTGAGTTTCAGAATTCATACTATTTAGAAAATTCATGCTAATGCAAAACCTGTTAATCTATCAACTTTCTAAGTCTGTAAGATCACTATTTAACAATTGTCCCTATTTTTGGGCCTTTGTCCCACTTTGTCCAGATTTCTTGCTCTAAGAGGTTGAGAGGAATGTTTGGCATGGGTGATCTTGGCTCCTACATCAGCCTCTGAACCAACTCCATTGGTTCCGAAGATCCCTTCTGTCTCTTCAGAGCTGGACATATCTTCGGATCAGGGGAGGGAGCTTTCAAGCTGATGAGGAGAGTGCTGTCTCTTAAGACAGCTCCACTCTTAGGTTCTGACATTCTTCCTCCAAAGGCACCAGCGTCTGTCTTGGCACCACACCATCCACAAACACGTGGAGACCCTAGGCCTCAGGATACCCATCAGGTGAAGCCCTCTTTTCTGAAACCTCTCCAGAACACCCTTCTGAAGAGGTTCCTTATAAGAGACTTTGGAAGAGGAAGCATTTAGACTCCCTAGAAAAGTCAGTCACCTCTGATACAAACTTCAATGAGTCGGAAGGGTCCCCATGGTCACCCTCTGATGATGTCTCCTTTGCAGACATCCTGGAAATCCTTAATCAGAGAGGCAGCTAGAGGTCCATCAACCCTTCTGAGGAGTCTGTATATCTGAAGGCCTTTGAGGTCCAGATCAAGTGAGGTCATTGGTTTTTTTTTTAACATAAGGGGTGGTGTAAGCCACAAAAACTCTGGGCTAGGCTTATAAATGCCTTAGGGCAGATAGCCTAGTATAAACCTATGAACCTATGAGTCTCACCCTTCTGCCACTTGGGTGTCTCCGCCTTTCGACGAGCTTATGGAATTAGTTAGTTGAAGGGCATGGGAGTCGCCAGGTTTATTGTAACCTGCTCCTCGAAGGCCAAACAAGTTTATCACAACTCCTTCTGATAAAGATTTACTCACTAAGGGTGTTCCAGTAGAGACTATGGTGGTGGCAGCAGCCATCAAAAAGGAACTTTCTAAGACATCCTCGTCTGTCCATCTGCCAAAAAAGAGTCTCGTACAATGGACAGAAGAATGGGAAGCACATGTTTTCTTCAGTAACCTTTGCACACAGATTGCTGAACTATCTGATGCATTTTACTATGCTACAAAGAGATCTCCAAATGGAGCTAAGAGATACTCTCCATAGGTACAGTAGCTCAGTAGCTGCAGGGGTATCAAATAAAGTTTCCTCTCAGCTCTCCACCTTAAACTCTGTGGTCAACCCCTCCATGAGGCTCATTTCTTATGCAGCAGCTGGAGTGAGCAGAGCAGCAGGTTCAAGAATTCCCCTAAGGAGACATTCCTGGATGCACTTATGTTACTTCTCAGAACCTTTTAAATCTTTCTTTATTAATGCCCCCTTCGATGGCTCATCCTTGTTCAGGCTGAAAGTCAAGGACACACTAACCAGGTGTGAGCAAGAAGGACAAACTCTCTGCCATAGGAGTCGGTTTTTCCCTACCTTCTAGACCTTACCCAAAAGGTTAAAAGGGAGGAAAGATGTGGTTCTGAAAATCTCAGAGAGTTTTTCAGGACACACATGGTGACTCTTCCCCCAGGAGCAGAGGGGGAAGTACTAATGGCAGATGCCATCCACATGGCAGAGGGGGTCCGCAAAATCAGGGTGACAGAGATTCATTCTGTGGTAGACCCTTTCAGCACTCCTGAAGGGAGGCCTGTATGTCCATCTCTGGAGGCAGTCGGCGGGCTCGCTTATCTTTGTACCAAGAAGCCTGGCTGGAAATAACAAGAGACAAGTGGGTTCAAAGTATCATATCCAGAGACTACTCTATACCATTTCCATTCCAATCCCAAACATAAAAGATACCCAGTCAGAGGGATCAGGCAATTCCAGAAATTCAAAAGTTGCTGGACAAAAGTCTCATCTAAAGAGTTCCCACAGATCAAATAGGATCTGGAACTTACTCAAGATTCTTTTTAGTGCTAAAAAGAACAGGGAACTGGAGACCCATTTTGAATCTGAGCAAATTAAATGAATCAGTATAAAAGACAAAGTTCCAGATGGTAACTCTGCAGTCGATTCTTCCCTTTCTGGAAAAAGACAATTGAATGTGCTCTATAGACCTTCAGGAATGCGTACTACCACATAAAGATGGACAGGCCATCCAGGAGTCATCTGCACTTCTGGCTGGGAGCCAGTCATTAACAATTTTGAGCTCTGCCCTTTAGTCTCACTACAGCCCCCAGAGTGTTCACCAAGTGTATGGCAGTAGTCATGGCTCAATTCAGATGTCTAGGATTCTGAGTGTTTCCGTATCTAGATGACTGGCTCCTAACTGTCACCACTAAGCATCTACTACAAAAACAAGAGACACCACATTACTTCTCTGCTCTCACCTAGGAATCATGATAAATTATGAAAAATCTGCCTTATTGCCATCTCAATGTATTGTTTTTATAGGGGCAGATCTAGACACAACAAACATGATGGCAAAATATCCTACAGAAACAGTTTTGGTTCTGAGACAACAAGTCTTCAACCTTCTCTCCAAAATAAGAGTACAGGCAAGAACAGTTCTGAAAGTCTTGGTAACCATGGCAGCAGTGATAAGTTTAGTTCCATTAGGATGCTTGCACATGAGAATCCTGCATTGGCTGTTATTCACTCAGTGGTCATTGCAGGAACTAGACATGTCTCACCAAATTCTAATAACAGAGTCTTGCAAGAAAGACCTTCGCTGGTGGCTTCATTCCACTCATGACACCAGATCTACCCTTTCTCCCCTCCACAGCCTTTAGCCACAGTAACCACGGATGCCTCTCAGATAGAGTGGGGGGGGGCATTATCTTGGAAGGACAGTCCAAGGCACTTGGCAGGATCATGAGGCCCATTTGCACATCAGTGTCCTAGAGATGAGAGCAGTGCTTTTGACATTTCAGGACTCTCACCCACTAGGAACAATTGCAATACAGACAGACAACATGTCAGTTGTTTGGTACATAAACAAACAAGGGGGAACCAAGTATGAGCCCATTTGTCAAAAGGCCCTAAGAGTATGGCAGTGGGCAACCTCCTCCCAATGCTTTCTGATAGCAATGTACATCCCAGGGAAATCCAACGTGATAACAGACAAACTCAGCAGAGTGATTCTAATGCCTCACGAGTGGTCACTAAAACAAGAAGTAGTAGAGATGATTTTCCACAAATAGGGCCAGCCTTGCTGTGACCTTTTTGTCACATCCATGAATGCCAAATGAGGAAGCTATTTTGCCCTAATCTCCTCTCCAGGGGAGTCACCAAGGGATGTACTTGTACACGATTGGCCCTCAGATCTCCTTTATTCCTTCCTCCCTTTCCTTTGATGCCCAAAGTTCTTCAGAAAGCCAGCTCATTGCAAAGCAATCTGATTCTTGTTGCCGCATACTGGCTTCATCAAATTTGGTTCCCCTGCTTTTGGCCTCATCTCCAGGAAGAGCTGTGGGTTCTGGACCCAGTTCCAGACCTTCTGACTCATACATTGGGAACACTCCACCCCTCTCTTCAAACCCTCAAATTGACAGCTTGGCTGCTCCAATTCCAAATTTAGCCAGGCTCCCTGACTTTTGTCCTTCTGTGAAACATATCTTGATCTCGTCTCATAAGACCTCAGTGAGAAAACTATACATAAGTAAATAGAAAAGATTTTCTTCCTGGGCATTAAGTAATCATATTGACCCCTTTTCTGCTCCTATAAGTTCTATTCTTGAATTTCTAACACAGCTATTTAATGAAGACACAGCTGCAGCTACGATCTGTGTCCTAGCAGTGATATCTAATTTTCATATAAGCGATTTAGCCCCAAATCTGATGTCTCACAGACTATGCAAAGCCTTCCTGAAGGGCACTAATTTGTTAAGACCACCCATAAAGATCCCTCTACCACCATGGGACCTAAGCTTTGTTTTGTCCTGTATGATTTTCCCACTTTTGAATCTGTATCGTTGTGTGATCTAAAGTTTTTGACATGGAAAGCAAGTATGTTGATTGCCATCACTTCTGCTAGAAGGGTTTCAGAGCTGCAAACATTATCAATCAAATCTCACTACATGCTTTTCCAAAAATATAGAGTATCCCTTCGAACAAACCCATCCATCCTACCAAAAGTATGCTCAGAGTTTAATTTAAACCAGTCCATAGAACTTCCAGTGTTTTTTCACAGCTATAGCAACAAAGCAGAATATATGCTTCACCAACTGGATGTACATAAACAATTACGTTTCTAATTACATAGGACAAAGGACTTCAGAAAATCTAACCAATTATTTGTTTCATTTTCAGAAGCCAAGAAAGCTGCTCCTGTATCAAATAACACTTTCAAAATGGCTATCAGATCGTATTACTTTCATACACAAATCGAACAACAAAGTTCTTTCCTGTAAAGTCAAGGGTCATTCTGCGTGGGCCATAGCAACTTCTTTTGCCTTTTTTGCTAGACTACAAATTGATACCATTTGTGCTGCTGCAACATGGGCAAGGCCTCATACCTTTATCACTCATTACAAAGTGGATTTGGTCTCCAGGTATAGGTTCTCCTTTGGATACACTATCCTGAAGAATATTCTCCCGTGAGCCGCCCAAGAAACATGGTGCTAGGGACGCTGTCCCAACCAGTGAAGAATGAAGGCAAGATAGGGCAACATCATATAAAGACGTTATGTACTCATCATAACGTTCCATGTGAGTTGTCCGTCTCGCCTTCATTCTTACATCCCACCCTCCTTCCCCCAGCTTATGGCTCCTGGAGGACCAAGCAATTACATTTGGCAAGTATGTTCTCTGACCTTCTTCATTGTTTTTATAACATGCTGTAATAGTCCATTAGGTAACTGTTATTATCAGTAAATAAGATCTGGGGAGTTGTACTAGAGCATGATGGGATAGTACAACCACAACCCAGTGGAAGACCTCGAGTCAGAACCGAGGATTGGTTCCGAACCCAACCAGTGAAGAATGAAGGCAAGATGGACAACTCACATGGAACGTTATGGTGAGTACATAACTTCTTTTTTTATGCCATATGTTTTATCTGCCTCTGGCACATCTGCGCATTTGCTATGAGTTAAATCTAAAGACATTTGAAGAAAAGGCACTGAAAATTTATAAATAAAGTAACAGACCAAAACCTATAGGCATGGACTATGTCTTCCACTATGTTCCTAAACATCAGGAACATTAATTTCGCCTCTTCTCATGTACAGTGTTCCAGAAGAATATGGCTCTTATGACAGTGCTTACTTCTTTTCAATGTAAAATCAAATAAGTTGTCTACAAATAAAATATGTGATGATTATCCCACATAAAACTCAACCAAATACATATTCACACTGTACAGTGCATCTGATTAGACAGATAAATGGTTGTATAACTGTAGTCAAGTGACAGCAGCAGTAAAGCACTTTCATACATAGATAGATGATCTTCCTCAGAGATAGACATTTGATGATTATGTATACCTCTGATGTTTGACTATGGCCAAAGTGAAAGAAATAATGTTTGCAGTGATGTTTCAGTTTATTGTTGTTAGTTATGTACAGTAAAACTTCTTAAAAAGCCATATTAATGATTGCTTGATGCTCACCAAATAAATGTAATACACTCTGTCTTCACACAAGCCTGCATCCTCAACCTCAAATATAAGCTCTTTCTCACTTTATTCTGAGACTTGACTGTAATTAACTGAAAGAAATAATGGCACAATAATGTATTTAATTTATTTTGTTCAGATACATACATTACTACTTCACGAGAAGCTATACCAGCCTAGAGGGTTATCATCAGGTCTATGATCATAATCTCTTTGTTATATGTTCGAAATTCATCTCAGAAACTTTGCTCATGAGGTGGATTTCCTGGCATCCATGTCTCTAAAACATAATATCTGGGTTATGATCAGAGATTCACCCCTGGATTCAAAAAACTCTGTACAAGAATAAGACTATTCTTGCACTGGGTAGTTTGTGTCCATTTAGCACAGCAGCATGCCTTAAATATTCATGAAGGCACTCAGCTGTACTTGCTATATGGACATGAACTGTGAAGAAGTGCAGGGGACATGTCCAAGTAGTGCACAGACACTGAACATGCCCCCTGCACTCAGAAAGTGTCGTACAGCACTTTCTAAGCTGAACTGACATCATATTAGAGATTTACTCTAATATTATGCCAGTATTTCAGTGTCCATGGACACTGAAATCAAATAATGATCATTTCAGTGTCCACAGATACTGAAATAAATATCGGTAACAAGACAGCAATGCAGGGGGTGTGTGACAGGTTCGGTGACACACCCCATGCATTGCTAAAGTGCCATATGACACTTCTCCAACCTGCTAAAGCAGGAAATGTGTGCAAATGCACACACAATTGGGGATAAATCCCCCAAAAGTGACATAACACACATATAGCCCTCACAAACATAAAAAGTTGATAGAGAACAGGTCATGCACTATCATGAATTACAGAAGGTAGAAGTCTGAAAGCAAATGTATGCCAATATTCCCTTACAGCAGTGCATGTTAACAAAGACACAAATGATGGGGTGAATAAATAATAAATTAGGGACATGCCTGAAAAATTACCCTCACACAATTAGAAAGTTGATAGATAACAGGATATGTATTAGCAGGAGTCCCTGAAGGATAGAAGCTTGAAAGCCAAAAGAATGACATTATTTCATGGCTGCAGTCCTCAATGAGTTGTCGGAACACCACAAGACTCACTTATATAACATAATAATATAAAATTAATATAAACTTTTTTCAAGCCTAAGGAATGTTTAAGCATAGCTAAGAGGGTGTGCGCGTTATAGCCGCCCACTTAGCATAGGTTAAACATCCCCTAGGAGATAAATGCAAATATACCAGTGAAAATTCTTAACTGAGGTAGTGTAGTGATTAGAGTGCAATTTTTACATGCAGGCATTCATGGTTCGAGTGCCAAGTCAGGCACCTTTTTTTTCTATGTTAAAGTAGTGTTAAAATTATTTTTGTAAATTTAAATTATGTTGCAGCTATTTTTTGTCAACCAGGGTAGTGTAGCAGGTCCAAAAGTGAGATGTCAGTCTAGAAAAGATGTAAAACCTCCATATAAACACAAGTTCCCCATGCAGTATAGTCACACAAGAATAAAATTTAATGAAAGCACATAAGGGGGATGTCATGGAAGGTAAATATAACATTATAACGCCAGTAATGAGGAATCAATCAAGTCTTTACAACTGCTTAAAAGTGTCTTAATCACTCTGTATCCATCAGGTCTTGTTCTGTCCAGAAACAAAATAGTCCTGCTAAGTTTCAAACCCTGGATGCAGCACTCTACAATCACAACAACACACCACTTTAGAATATGAGCTGTGCAAATCAACACTGCTTTAACAAACATATCATGCATTCTGGTCATTTAACAGTAATGAAAAAAAAAATCAGCAGTCCTAAGTCTCAAACCCATTACCCTAAACATTATAGTCGGAGGAATACACCACTACACCATTTGAGCTACAGGGCTTGATGCTGTTTTTTCAAACATATCATACAATAGAGGCATACAACATTAGGAAGAAAGCTCTGTGGAATCATTCATGTGTTGCATATAGACATATATATATATATATATATATATATATATATATATATATATATATATATATATATATATATATATATATATATATATATATATATATAGTATATATATATATATATATATATATATATATATATATATCTATGGGCCTAGGACACATGCTCGACAAGCATAAGTCTGAATCACAAAACATCGAACACACATACACGAAAGCGCTTAACATCAAAACGCACTTCCGTGTATATGTAGTTAAAAAAAAATCTACATTTCTGCAGGCCCTCTACTTTAATATTCTCACTCCGAGATCGCACTACAGTGGGGAAAAGGGAATTTCCCCTTACCCACACTGTAGTCCGATCTACGAAACGGGCACACATACACGGAAGCTTTGATGTTAAAGCTTTTATGTGTGTTCAATGTTTTGTGATTTGGACATATGCTAGTCGAGCATGTGTCTGGATCCCATATATATATATATATATATATATATATATATATATATCAATAAATAACTGACGAAAGGCTTGACAAAGAAATAAAACTATGACTAAAGAACTTTTAGTTGTTAAACGGAGAAACAAAAAAAACACTCGTAGGCTGAACTGATAACTACGAGTGTTTTTTTGCTTCTCCATTTAATAACTAAAAGTTCTTTAGTCATATATATATAAATATATATATATATATATATATATATATATATATATATATATATATATATATATATATATATATATATATATATATATACATGTATATGTCTGTTGAAACATATATATGAAAAAGTGTATACATAATATAGATATACATATATATATATATATATATATATATATATATATATATATATATATATATATATATATATACATACACACACACACACACACACACACACACACACACACACACACACACACACACAATGTAAGTACATAACATGCAGTGCAGTCAGACCTCAGAATCATCCCTCTCAACCTCTTAGTGCTAGACACCTGTACAAAGGCTATAAAAGGGGGGAGGGAAATGGGCCAGATATAGGGACATATTTCAACTATAGCTGTTAGGAACGAAAATATTTGCTACAGCTACAGGGTGCATTTCAGCAGACAATTACTGAATGATATGAGGATGGAAACTGAAATGTTATGTCATTATTTACTAACATAAATTCTTGGATCTTCACAGTGATTTACTAGACAAATACATTTAAATTGTGGAACAAAACAAAAGTATGGGCCAAACATCTGGACATTCTGTGAAAATCCTGGCAGTGGAGTATACCTTAGTGCAATGGAACTGGACCAAGCCTGACAAACTGGGGGGACAAAGACATGAAATTAGGGACATATCCAAAATACGTGAGTAGATAAGCTGAGAAAGTTGATGTGGTAACACTGTATGTCCTAACATATATTGACTGAAATAGCACAAGTCTGCGACTCAATTGCTTCTCATTAGTTAGTGACCTCAATCCCCACATCATTCCACTAATGTGTCATGAATACATAAACAGTTATGGGGGCCAGACCAGTGATATCGGCCAGACAACAGGACATCCTACAAATGTGTGGACATAACACAACATTAGGGAAACTACATTCAGCTAACAAGCAACATCCAAACTACAGTGAAACTGACATAACACTACCCAAATCCAGCTCTGGGGCTGTACACATGCATTTGCAAATATAAAAGACACTACAGGGATGTAACACTAATGGAAAACAGACACTGGTGTGAAAGTGCATACCCACAACCAATTGCACCACAGTCACAGTGACATACCAGTAAGCAAATTGAACACTACAGTATAAAGACTGTGTGAGCAACAATATCCCATTTGCCACTCACACATTACCACTACATATACTGCCCCAAGTCCCAGTGTAATGGGACTCTTGAGGTGTTATGGGAGATGTCACTGTCTGCCTGTACAAACATATACAGGTGATAGAGATCCAGAAACTGGAGCAGCATGCACAGTCAGATAGAAAGGGCCCATGACACTCACATGTACCCCCTCCCTACACAGCCCAAATAACATGCAGACACTACACTGCTACACAGTCCTGACAGTCTGTTAACAATGGCCAGACATACACAGACTTCTCAAATGTACAGTTTTCCACAAAATGTATAGGCACAAGACTCATATCTATGGCTGCTTCCTTGTTACATGTCTGGGGGTCTATGACATCACTGGGATGGTAGCAGGAATGAAGGCAATACATAATGATACTATGTATCTCTGAACCTTTTAGTGCATGACATCTGGACAAAGCCTGACATAATTGGGAGACAGAGGCCCAAACACAGGGGTATATTGGACATATTGCTGTTAGAAATTTAGACAGTTGCTGGTGTTACTGGTTTTATTGTCACATATCTTTTCTGAGGGATATTAAGTCAGTAACACCAATGGATGTTAGCATGTACTGACTGCATTCCCCAGAGTATCCGACTGATTAGCCAAGGACAATGGTTGTGTGGGGAACAGACCAAACATATGAGCCATGCATCTGGACAGTGTCTAGGCCTTTGGACAGTGTAGAAGTATGACCGCAGTCATGCAAGAGAATTGGAGTCCCCTGTCAGTTGACAAACATGTCATCCAGCACCTTATGAAGCAGCAGTAAGACCAACACGACACTCCCCTCATTCAGCTCTGGGCAGTTACCCATGTACATTCAACTACAGCATGCACTACAGGGATGGAACTGGAGAGAAAAGCAGATATTGGTGCAAAAATTTCCACCAAAACACTTTGCACCACAGTCACAGTAACATACCAGTACCCAAAATGAACTCCAGGGTACAACAACTGCCTGAAAAAAACATATCCTGATTTCCAGTCATACACTACACTGACATATACTGGCCAAAATCACAGTGTAATGGGAATCCTGAGGTGTTACAGGACATTTCACAGTCTGCCCCTACAAGCATACAGATCTGATAGACCACCAACAGCCATAGCAGCATGCACAGTCAGATAGGTAAAGGATGTATGGCACTCACATCTGCTACTCTCCCTACCCAGCCCAACAAACATCTACACACAGCACTGCTACACAATCCTGGCAGTTTGTTCACAACGGCCAGACATATATAACTGTCATATATACAAATTTTCCACAGAATTTCCAGGATGCAAAACCATAATCCTGGCCACTGCCGCATACCATGGCCAGAAGTCTTCTAGGTCACTGGGATGATAACTGGAGTGCAGTCTGTAATTAATGATATACCATACCTCTGCACCTCATAGTCAGGACATCTGGACAATGCTTGATGTATTTGGGGGACAGGGGCCCGGAAAGAGGGACATACACATGATGGTGTTACAAACTGAATCAGTAGCTGGTGTTACATGTGTTGTTGTAACATAACATCCCTGAAGGATATGATGTTTGGAACACCAATGGATGCCAACAGGTAGTGACTACAATCCTCACATTATCCTACCAAGACCACAAAAAAGACATTGTTCAAGGAACTGCCAGTTGAGAGGTATATCAGAGGCATATCACTGTCAGATGTCAGGTCATTCAGTAAATGCATGTTCAGAAAAAACCTGTGAATCTAGCAACCCTTCATGTGTATAACAGCACTAATGACATACAATCTGTACCAAAATCTGGACCTTTGTCCCACATGTTATTGGGCTGTCTCCACATGTCCTGTCCTGTGAGGTATTCCCACCTACTGTCTGTGAAGCTGTAGCCCCCACACCTCCGTAATGTCCCCTGCACAGGCAAAGAAAAGGGGCAAGGCCCACAAGAAGGACATCCCATATGTTGGAACAAGCAGCAGTGTTCAGGTCCACACCACAATACTATGTGGGCACCTATATAGCTGTATGGCCTCAGCAATACCTGACAAGACAACATCAACCCCTCAAGGTAGGCTGAATGCCTGTGGTGGACAGCAACAATACACAACCACCATCATAGGTGGAAATAATCACATGACGGACCAAAAAGGAACATCTACCTCACTGGCAGCCATGTTCCCTTGTTCTGCTGATGTAAACTAATGCTGTCTTTGAGTGCACACTGGATACATCCACCAAGGCCAATCAGTAGGCCTTCCAGACATATGTCTGCAATTCCAGAGGCAACACAAATATCTGGTCTGTCTTGGTGATCAATAACACCACATAAAAATATGCCATAGATATAGGCAACTGGCTGCAGACAGGTGAAGTGTAAACTTCAACACCCTGTCCCCCATAGGTATACTTGTGCATGTACAGAACCTTCCCCCCTCCCCTCATGATCAGGAAGCAGGTCTGTAATGCCGTCTCAAAGGCAACACACAGAGGTCTCCTTAGGCCTGATACAATTTCTGGCTGCATCCTACATGAGCACAGGCATGGGTTCTCAGACCCATGCTGCAGTGTAGTCAACTACAGACTGAGCACAGGTGTCATCCCATCTGCACAGAGGACAGACAGAAAGTTGATATAAGACAGGTTATGCATTAGCATGAATGTTCTGAAGAATACACATCTGAAACTAAAATGTATACCATTATGTCATAACAGCAGTCCTCAATGACATGACTGAAAACCTCAGTACTCTCCATTTAATATAAAAACATAATATTAATATGCAATAGGAGATAAATAAAAATATACACTTCAAATTCACAAACCAAGGTAGTATAGTGGTCAGAATCCCAGTCTAGTATGCAGGCATACATTGTTAGAGTACTCCAACAGGCAATCCAATTTTACAAGGGAAAGCAGTGTTAAAAGTAATATTTTCATATTACAATATGTGGTAAGTTATCTTTTTCACTCAGGGTAGTGTAGTTGGTGTAAAATGGAAGTGTGAGTGCATATAATTTGTGAAACCATCCACGTATACATGTGTCCCATACAGTATAGCTACAACCCTTGCAACTGTAATGGAAGCACATTTTATATGTTATAACAGATATATAAAAAATATATATCAAAATATAATATGATATTATAAGGATATAATATCATTATTATAACATAATATATATACCTACACAATAATCAGTCCTGCCAAGTATCAAAACCAGGGCCTTGCACACCAAAGTCAGAGCAGTGCACCACTGCACCATTTGAGTTGCAGCCATTGCTGATGCTTTTTCAAACATATCATACAGTAGAGTCATTCAACAGTAGGGAAATGATTCCGTAGAATCAGTCAGGTTTTGTATTTATACATATACACATGTATATATGTATGGAGATGCATATATATGGAAAAATGTATACACAATATAAATAGAAATATACACATAAAATATATACATATACATATACATAACATACTATATATATATATATATATATATATATATATATATATATATATATATATATATACATATACATATATAAAACTAAATATATATACAAAAGTAAAAAAAAAATGGGGGGACAATGGGCCCAAACTAGGAACATATTTTAAATATTGCTCTTATAAATGTAGAATGTTGCTAGAGTGACAGGGTTTGTTTCAGCAGAAGAAAAGGGCCGTGTGTTCTGTGGAACAGAATGTATGTCATCATTTACCGAAATCTGCAGATCATCACATAATGAGGAATTTGTATATTAAACCAGAATTGTGAAACAGAGAAATATGAGCAAACACAAACATACTGCAACAATCCAGACAGTTGAGATGTAGGCCCAGAACCCCTTAGTGCAACAAATCTGGACCAAGCCTGGCAAAGTGTGTGTGTGTGTGTGTGGGGGGGGGGGCATGAAAATAGGGACATGTCTGAAATACTGGAGTAGATAAGCTGATACAGTTGCTGCAGTAACACACTAATGTCTGTCCTAACATATATTGACTGAAATAACACAAGTCCAACACTCAATTACTTCTGACTAGTTAGTGACTGAAATCCTCCCATCATCCCACTGATGTGTCAGAAATACAGAACACGTATGATGGCCAGGCAACAGTACATGCCACAAATATCTGGACATAATATCACATTAGGAAAACTACACTCAGCTGCTAAGCATGTCACCAAGCACTATCCAAACTACAGTCAGACTGACCCAACACTAACCCAAATCCTCTAGGGGGAATTACACATGTATTGGCAAATATATCAGGCACTACAGGGATGTAAAAGCACTGAAAAACAGACTCCACTGGGAAAGTGCATACCCACAACCAATTCCACCACAGTCACAGTGACATACCGGTAAGCCAAAGGACCAGTACAGTATAAGGACTATGTGAACAAAAACATCTCAACATGTTTTCCACTCACACACTCCCCCTACATATACTGGCCCAGTTCACAGTGTAGTATGATGCCTGACCGTGGTATGGGATATGTCGCAATCTGCCCCTATAAACATATACAGCTGATAGACTACCAGAAACAGGAGCAGCATGCACAGGCAGATAGAAAAGGAGCCACAACACATACATCCACCCCCTCCTTACACAGGCCAAATAACATTGACACACTACACTACTACACAATCCTGACAGACTGTCAACAACTGCCAGAAATACACAGACCTCTTGACTATACAGAGTCCCACAGAATGTCCAGGCTTTCCCATCATATGTAAGGCATCTTCCACATAACATGTCTGGAAGTCTGATACATAACTGGGCTGATATCGGAAATGTAGGCACTAAATAATCATATACCATACCTATCAACCTCTTACTGCACAACATCTGAACAAAGCCTGACATAATTGTGGGACAGAGGCCCAAAAACAGGGTCATATTTCAAATATTGCTGTTATAAACTGAGAAAGTTGCTGGTCTGAGGAACACACCAAACATAGGAGTCCAAACTCTGGGCATTCTGCGGATAGCCCTACAGTTGCGAGTTATGTCAAACACATAGCACTGTCAGAGTTAAAATCACACAAAAACTCCATGTCCACACAGGCCCTATTAGACTAGCATTAATCCAAATTTATACAGCAATACTTACATTCTGCCTCTATTCCTGGAACATTCTCCCCCATTTTATTGGCATGTCACCACAGTTTTGGTTGTAAGAGGCATTTACAAATACCCTCTGTGATGCTGTTGTTCACATACCTCCATGAAGTCCTCCTCGCTGACAAGGAAAAGGGCCAATAGCCACATGACGTATTCAATTATAGGAGTGTGTTGCCATGCCATTGCCTATATGAATAACAACACAGCTGTTCTGCATCCAGTTAGCAAGTGAGGGACACCAATTGGTGCACAGGCCATTAGCAGCTCATGAACATTACCTACAAAAGGCAAGCTGCTGCCTATGCAAAACAGATGTACACCCTACATCCATGAGAGAGAGAGAGAGAGAGACATTGAGAAAAATACACAAACCAGTAGGATATAACCACTTACACTTGGAAAAAATGAAAAAAGGTTATGCCAAATAAGTAAGCATGTAATGGACTGCAGTAGAAGGTATGTAAGAATGGAAAATAGTAAGTTTAACATATATGTCTCAACAATACTTGCTGTACTGATATATTGCTGATCAGAACTGATGGCCATAACATCTGGGTTTTTCTGCAGTGACATAGATCATAGGTCAAGTCCCTGAGTCATCCCAGGAAAGGATGGATCACATATGACTACTACTGGAGAGTGTGTGTGTTGAACAATACGGACTGTGACAATGCTAGGCCAGCTACTGGGATGTCATACATATCCATATCTTACTTGTGAATACAACTATGATATACTTGTTTGTCTCAGAAATGTGAGAGATCTACACATGATATTTCATAGTAAAGTACTGTTGCAGATGTGTGTGTTGAACTGCATGTGATATACTGAGCTCATACCATGTAACTGTCCAGTGTTATGCACACTGACCATATGTGTGCCTCATATGTGTAGTTATTTACTCATAGAGATGTGTTATGTCCAGTGGTGGCTGGTGACTTTAAATCAAAGGTGGGCTGCAGGAGAGAGCTGAATGGGTGGGGCCAATGGGCAGGGGTGTGGCCAACCATAAAGAGGCAGATCTATGCTCAAAACCCCAGAAAATGGGACTTTAATTAAATACACTGCTCTGGGTGCCAAACTGTCATCATGAAAGTCCAATCAAGACAAAATGAAGTGGAGGAAAAAAAATATTTCAATACATTGGCTACATGACAGTTTACTTAATAGCTAGATGGAAACAAAACGGTTGTGAGGCATGACAAAATAAATTACTTTTTAAATACATTACTGGAATGCCAGAGAAGTATGTCAGAGTGGTACAGGATATGTACAAGGGTAGTGTGACAGCGGTGAGGTCTGCAGTGGGAGTGACGGATGCGTTTAAAGTGGAGGTGGGATTACATCAAGGATCAGCTCTGAGCCCTTTCTTATTTGCAATGTTGATGGACAGGTTGACAGACGAGATCAGACAGGAGTCCCCGTAGACTATGATGTTTGCAGATGACATTGTGATCTGTAGTGAGAGTAGGGAACAGGTGGAGGAGACCCTGGAGAGATGAAGATATGCTCTAGAGGGAAGAGGAATGAAGGTCAGCAGGACTAAGACAGAATATATATGTGTGTGAAAGAGAGGGAGGATAGAGGAATGGTGAGGATGCAAGGAGTGGAGGTGGTGAAGGTGGATGAGTTTAAATACTTAGGATCAATAGTTCAGAGTAAAGGTGAGTGTGGAAGAGAGGTGAAGAAGAGAGTACAGGCAGGATGGAGTGAGTGGAGAAGAGTGTCAGGAGTGATTTGTGACAGGTGAGTACAAGTAAGAGTGAAAGGGAAGGTCTACAAGAGGGTAGTGAGACCAGCTATGTTATATGGGTTGGAGACAATGGCATTGACAAAAAGGCAGGAGTTAGAGCTGGATGTGGCAAACTTAAAGATGTTAAGATTTGCACTGGGTGTGACAAATACTTATAGGATTAGGAATAAGTATATTAAAGAGTCAGCCCAGGTTGGAAGGTTTGAAGACAAAGCCAGAGAGGCAAGATTACGTTGGTTTGGACATGTGCTGAGGAGGGATACTGAGTATATTGGGAAAAAGATGCTAAGGATGAAGCTACCAGGTAACAGGAAAAGAGGAAGGCCTAAGATAAGGTTTATGGATGTGGTGAGAGAGGACATGCAGGTGGTTGGTGTGACAGAGCAAGATTGCAGAGGACAGGAAGAAATGGAAACGAATGATCCACTGTGGCGACTCCTAACGGGAACAGCCAAAGGAAGATGATGACTGGAATGCCAGTCAAAATCAAGTATAAAAAAACAAGGAACACTCAACTCAAACCACTTTTCCTTGCATGGCAGTTCTTATTATAATTTATATTCAGCTTTATAAAAGTAACATGTAACATGCTAAAAGTAGCAAAGTCTGTGATACCTCCACTTGTAAAAATGTTTCTTATCCAAAAAAAAAAAAAAGACATGTTGTCTGACAATAACTATCTATTTGTTTCATGGGGAAAACATGATCAAAGTAAAAAATGATCAGCAATTAAGAAACAAGCTCAAGATAAATTGCTTAAAGGATTACAGCACAGGTGATGGCCCTCACATGATCGATTGGCATTCTCTTTAGTTTACGGGTAAAGCCTGCAAAGACGACTGCAAGTCTGCAACAAATGCAACGAGCTTCTGAAAATACTGTAGTCCTGTCCTTTATTACAAATACTGTCATATGCATTTCAATACTTAAGGCTTATACGTTATCTAGTTTTGTAAATATTCTCTGCATGGCAATAACAAAAAGGCTTTCAATGTTGATAATTCTTTAACAGTATGGTTATTAAAGCTTATTTGCATCTTACAATCTCAGACCACATTACCTGATGGCTATTAAAGCATTGTTACTTAAACACAGAGCAGCAGGCACTGCAACAACATGCATTTTTTGAATAATAAGAAGCATAAATCAACAGTATAAAAATATGACAGAAATCCAGAACATTCTGCAAAATCAAGGACAGATGAAAAGCCACTGTAGTACTTGTGTCTACCTTAGATTGGTGGATACTCTGCACACTTACACTGTATAACTGCTCCTTGCCTTGCTTGGACACATCCAGAGTCACTACATGGGAGAGTGGGGTACAACAAGTATGTCACAATTTGAAATGTCTCTGGCTGATGGTGATGGCCCTGACACATTTGTCATACCTCTGAACTTCAGAGCAAGAAATCTGGAAAAGCCATAAATAGGAGTGGGACAAAGGCCCAAAAATAAGTACAATTTTTAAATATTGCTCTTATAAACTTAGAAAGATAATAGAAAAGTAAGTCTTGCATTAGTATGAATTTTCTGAAGGGCATGAAATCTAAGACCAAATGTCTGTCATTATTTTCTAACTTCAGTCTTTAATGATTTGCCACTAATTTGCCAGAAAACCACAATTTTATAAAAAAACAGACCAAAAATGTGATGGAAAAATATAAAATAGCCACACAATACAGCTGGGAACCTGTTAAAGAAGGGACACTTTTTTAATATTAATACTGTTAAGTTGAGCAGCTGACAAAAGAAGAGAATCTACATGTATTTCTGAAATAAAAGTAATATGTAACTCTGATCATTACAATTATTTATTAATTGTAAACCCTCCATGTTTCTTTTAAAATTACCATTTTGTGGAGGGATTATTGGAAGAAGAGCAACATTTTGAGCCAAAATTGGGGACATTTGAGAATTTTGGATATACCTAGTTCTATAAAGTGATTTATTTGCACGTACCTCTTAACCTCAATGCAGGAAATCTGGACAAATAAATTGGGGGAACAAACAAACAGTACTAAAAATTGCTCTTGTATAAACTTAGATAGTTGATATAATAGCAGGTCTTGTTTTTCCCATAATAGTCAATGGCAGGCATGCTACACCATACTCATGCAAGGGTTGCTAAGGGACAGTGACAGTGTTATGCACAGTAGCTAGGAATTAGTAGGCAATGCCATGCAAATGACAGGAGTAATAGTGACTCGCAGATTACCCGCTGGTGTAAGGATGCACCTCACAGTGTAGCGTTATAACACCGAGGTGAGCCCTTGAGATAAAGATGACACCAAGAGAGGGATGTGTCGTCATTGCTGTAAGCACATTGGAACATTGCTAAACCAGTCTACCCCTAGCTAAGCAAAGCTGCAGGATAGGGGTGTGTCGAATTGCCTATAGCTATGCTTAGCTGAGAGTACACAAGGTAACTGAGTATGCATGTGAACGGAGATGAAAACGAGTGTAAATCCAGTAAATGGGTATGTGCGATGCGCACTGCAGCTGAAACAGGAAGGATATAGGAAAGAAATAAGGAAATGCTACAGCAGTAAAATTGGAATACAAATGACTAATTAACACCTAGGAGCCTACAGTGGGCCATTGACAACAGCTAACAAGGCTGCAAGCAGCTACCTGCAGAACAGGGAAGGGGAGGGGCTGTACTGCAAAGAAAACAGCAAAGTGTCAAAGCAGAACAAAGGCGGTATGCAGTATATCAGCTATAAGGCACATTTCACCATGACTTGGTAGGGAAAGTACAAAACAAGAAAGACGGCAGGTTGATGCATGCCTGATAATGGGAGGGGATCCAGGTCTAAAAGTGAATTAAAGAACAACAGATTAATCAAGGCAGTCAAGTAGATCTCCACAGTAATGGTCCCACACATGCAGTACTCATTGAAAAACCCATAATTAAGACACGCAGAAGCTGGAATAGCTCATACACTCCCACTTACATCAACAACATCCATAGCACAATACTATAACGTGTGAAAGCACCTCACACACATTTGTGTATTCCCATACACTCTGCACCAGTGGTGTATACATACAGGGAACTTTTATTATGTACATGTTAGGGGCTGCCATAGCTTTGATCCACCAGCATGTGTTGGAGAATGAAGGTGGTGTGGAGGATGATGCACATGACCACCGCAGGCACCAGTGGAGGAGGAGAGTGTTCAGACACAGGGTAACCTACCAAGGGCTACATGACCTGGAGATAGTAGAGTGTTACAGGATGGACAGGGACACCCTACAGCAACTTGTGGAGCTGTGCCAGACACGACTCAGAGCCAGAACAAACAGAGGGGAACCCATTCCAGTGGGTATGGAGGTATGTGTAAGCCTGAGAATACTAGCTGCAGGTACCTTTCAAAGACCAACTGGGGATATCATGGGTATCCCACAGGCATCAGCATCCAGGGTACTACACCAGTTCCTGGATGCCATGTTACCACATGCCAATGAGCACATATACATCCCCCGAATGCAGGAGGAGTTGGTCAGCAATATGCGTCTCTTCCACCATGTGGCAGAATACCCAGAGGTACTGGGTGCAATAGACTGCATGCACATACACATCAAGTCACCACCCAGTGAGCAGGGTAGTCACTACATAAACCACAAGGGATACCCCTCCATCAACTGCCAGGTCATGTACAATGCCCAGGGCATTATCATGGATGTGTGTACTGGCAGCCCTGGAAGCTATTACGACTCCCACATCTGGCATGCCTCACACCTATATCAGTTATTTGCCAGGGGGGACATCTCAAATGGCCACCTGGTGGGGGATGCTGGCTATGCACTGGAACCGTGGATGATGACTCTCATCAGAAATGCACACAAATCCATGCAGGAATGCCATAATGAGGCACATGCACAAACCAGAATCATCATAGAGTGTGTGTTTGGGATGCTGAAATCATGGTTCCATTTCTTGGACATATCTGATGGAGCCTTGCAGTACTCTCCAGGCACATGTGCCTACATCTTCATAGTGTGTGCCATGTTACACAATATGGTCTTGCGGAAACAGCTGCAGCAGGGACTCACAGCCCACTAACATTTCCAAGGGCCCCACAGGCACAGAGGTACTCAGACCATGAACACTCTTAGCCAGCCCCAGTAGGCAGATGGAGGCATGCCCAGTATGCCCATGCCTTGGCAAAGAGGGAATGTATAGCACACACACTGACAGTGCAGGCAGCTAGGGACTGACACCTTTCTACACCTGCACACACAGTAAAAATGGATGGCACATGCACAAGACTACCTGTAAATTGTCATGCATAGGCAGTCTACTGTGTGCATTCAACATAGGCAGCCCTCAACTATTTCACACACAACAACCATTGGCACAAGGTAAGTCAACACCTGAACAGTAAATTAAGCTATCAACATATGCAGATACTGTATGTATAGATTCATAGGTAGGTACTTGGCCAACTGCCAGAGGCCATTCATAAGGCCAGCCAAAATGTGTCAGCTTTTGCCAACCTATTGATTCATTAACCATCCCTCTGTGGAGCAGAGCCAATGGTGGGATCCCTGGGGTGCATCTACTGTTCTCCATCCACCCTTCAAGGTTTCTCTTGCAGAGTGTTAGTGAGGGGCTCTGTATAATGGAGTTAGGGATGTTGTTCCAAAGTATGGGAATGTCTGTGACAGGAAGCTGTCCCTCCAACATCCTCCGGTTATTGTTGTGGCAAGGTCAGCTCACTACAGTGTGTGGCTCACTGTGACATGGATTCCCATAGGTGGAGCATATCCATCAAGCCTGAGTTTGACATGGCTGTGTTGGCCAGCGGAGATCATCTCTGGATAAACAAGATGCCACTGAGTAAAGCAGGAGTTTATTCAGTCCGGCTGCATAGGTCATATGTTGGAGGCCAGTATTCCCCTTGGTGAGGTACATTCGTGGACCCCCCAGCTGTTGGATGTGTCCTCTGAGGTACATCCCACATGGGTTATTATACCCTATGATGGGAATGATGAGTAAAGGGGCACTATAACCACAGCATGTCTAGATGGGAATCCCGTAGTAATCAGATGGCCTACATAGAAGGATGTCCTAACTACTGTGGAGATATGATTGTCAAAGGAGATATCACAATCTACCTTAGTCCCCAGATACCCCATTATCTTACCACTTGGCTGGAGGCTGTGTCGTTGGCACCCTGTGACATTCTCTGTGAGACGTTTTGAGGGATGTCCGTGTCAGCTGGACTATCAATCATGGCTCCCAGTTTGCAGTCATTGCCAAACATGGTCTGCCTGTGTTTGCCTGTACATCTGAGACATATATGCCAAACAGTAGGGCTCCCAGGACTGGG